>NW_026968324.1:0-104000 GCF_028390025.1 Pseudophryne corroboree
ACTGGTGTTTGTAGTATTTGTCATTTTTCCACCTGGTAGTGTTAACAGTCTCAATACATAGTTGGATGTTGCACTGTGTTTATTATTGTAATTGATTTTGATAAAGTTCAACATCAATACTACATACACAGAATATTCTTTGAGAAAAGTCTCTCTGCTTAGCATAATCTTTGGGAGGCTCCATAGCCCAGTGGTTAAGCATCCTGCCTACAATGCAGATGGTGATTGCAGGGTCACTGGTTCGAGTCCCGGGTTCAACTGGTGTTTGTAGTATTTGTCATTTTCCACCTGATAGTGTTAACAGTCTCAATACATAGTTGGATGTTGCACTGTGTTTATTATTGTAATTGATTTTGATAAAGTTCAACATCAATACTACATACACAGAATATTCTTTGAGAAAAGTCTCTCTGCTTAGCATAATCTTTGGGAGGCTCCATAGCCCAGTGGTTAAGCATCCCGCCTACAATGCAGATGGTGATTGCAGGGTCACTGGTTCGAATCCCAGGTTCAACTGGTGTTTGTAGTATTTGTCATTTTCCACCTGGTAGTGTTAACAGTCTCAATACATAGTTGGATGTTGCACTGTGTTTATTATTGTAATTGATTTTGATAAAGTTCAACATCAATACTACATACACAGAATATTCTTTGAGAAAAGTCTCTCTGCTTAGCATAATCTTTGGGAGGCTCCATAGCCCAGTGGTTAAGCATCCCGCCTACAATGCAGATGGTGATTGCAGGGTCACTGGTTCGAATCCCAGGTTCAACTGGTGTTTGTAGTATTTGTCATTTTCCACCTGGTAGTGTTAACAGTCTCAATACATAGTTGGATGTTGCACTGTGTTTATTATTGTAATTGATTTTGATAAAGTTCAACATCAATACTACATACACAGAATATTCTTTGAGAAAAGTCTCTCTGCTTAGCATAATCTTTGGGAGGCTCCATAGCCCAGTGGCTAAGCATCCCGCCTACAATGCAGATGGTGATTGCAGGGTCACTGGTTCGAATCCCAGGTTCAACTGGTGTTTGTAGTATTTGTCATTTTCCACCTGGTAGTGTTAACAGTCTCAATACATAGTTGGATGTTGCACTGTGTTTATTATTGTAATTGATTTTGATAAAGTTCAACATCAATACTACATACACAGAATATTCTTTGAGAAAAGTCTCTCTGCTTAGCATAATCTTTGGGAGGCTCCATAGCCCAGTGGTTAAGCATCCTGCCTACAATGCAGATAGTGATTGCAGGGTCACTGGTTCGAATCCCAGGTTCAACTGGTGTTTGTAGTATTTGTCACTTTCCACCTGGTAGTGTTAACAGTCTCAATACATAGTTGGATGTTGCACTGTGTTTATTATTGTAATTGATTTTGATAAAGTTCAACATCAATACTACATACACAGAATATTCTTTGAGAAAAGTCTCTCTGCTTAGCATAACCTTTGGGAGGCTCCATAGCCCAGTGGTTAAGTATCCTGCCTACAATGCAGATGGTGATTGCAGGGTCACTGGTTCGAATCCCAGGTTCAACTGGTGTTTGTAGTATTTGTCATTTTCCACCTGGTAGTGTTAACAGTCTCAATACATAGTTGGATGTTGCACTGTGTTTATTATTGTAATTGATTTTGATAAAGTTCAACATCAATACTACATACACAGAATATTCTTTGAGAAAAGTCTCTCTGCTTAGCATAATCTTTGGGAGGCTCCATAGCCCAGTGGTTAAGCATCCTGCCTACAATGCAGATGGTGATTGCAGGGTCACTGGTTCAAATCCCAGGTTCAACTGGTGTTTGTAGTATTTGTCATTTTCCACCTGATAGTGTTAACAGTCTCAATACATAGCTGGATGTTGCACTGTGTTTATTATTGTAATTGATTTTGATAAAGTTCAACATCAATACTACATACACAGAATATTCTTTGAGAAAAGTCTCTCTGCTTAGCATAATCTTTGGGAGGCTCCATAGCCCAGTGGTTAAGTATCCCGCCTACAATGCAGATGGTGATTGCAGGGTCTCTGGTTCGAATCCCAGGTTCAACTGGTGTTTGTAGTATTTGTCATTTTCCACCTGGTAGTGTTAACAGTCTCAATACATAGTTGGATGTTGCACTGTGTTTATTATTGTAATTGATTTTGATAAAGTTCAACATCAATACTACATACACAGAATATTCTTTGAGAAAAGTCTCTCTGCTTAGCATAATCTTTGGGAGGCTCCATATCCCAGTGGTTAAGCATCCCGCCTACAATGCAGATGGTGATTGCAGGTTCCCTGGTTCAAATCCCAGGTTCAACTGGTGTTTGTAGTATTTGTCATTTTCCACCTGGTAGTGTTAACAGTCTCAATACATAGTTGGATGTTGCACTGTGTTTATTATTGTAATTGATTTTGATAAAGTTCAACATCAATACTACATACACAGAATATTCTTTGAGAAAAGTCTCTCTGCTTAGCATAAACTTTGGGAGGCTCCATAGCCCAGTGGTTAAGCATCCCGCCTACAATGCAGATGGTGATTGCAGGGTCACCAGTTCAAATCCCAGGTTCAACTGGTGTTTGTAGTATTTGTCACTTTCCACCAAGTAGTGTTAACAGTCTCAATACATAGTTGGATGTTGCACTGTGTTTATTATTGTAATTGATTTTGATAAAGTTCAACATCAATACTACATACACAGAATATTCTTTGAGAAAAGTCTCTCTGCTTAGCATAATCTTTGGGAGGCTCCATAGCCCAGTGGTTAAGCATCCTGCCTACAATGCAGATGGTGATTGCAGGGTCACTGGTTCAACTGGTGTTTGTAGTATTTGTCATTTTCCACCTGATAGTGTTAACAGTCTCAATACATAGCTGGATGTTGCACTGTGTTTATTATTGTAATTGATTTTGATAAAGTTCAACATCAATACTACATACACAGAATATTCTTTGAGAAAAGTCTCTCTGCTTAGCATAATCTTTGGGAGGCTCCATAGCCCAGTGGTTAAGCATCCTGCCTACAATGCAGATAGTGATTGCAGGGTCACTGGTTCGAATCCCAGGTTCAACTGGTGTTTGTAGTATTTGTCACTTTCCACCTGGTAGTGTTAACAGTCTCAATACATAGTTGGATGTTGCACTGTGTTTATTATTGTAATTGATTTTGATAAAGTTCAACATCAATACTACATACACAGAATATTCTTTGAGAAAAGTCTCTCTGCTTAGCATAACCTTTGGGAGGCTCCATAGCCCAGTGGTTAAGTATCCTGCCTACAATGCAGATGGTGATTGCAGGGTCACTGGTTCGAATCCCAGGTTCAACTGGTGTTTGTAGTATTTGTCATTTTCCACCTGGTAGTGTTAACAGTCTCAATACATAGTTGGATGTTGCACTGTGTTTATTATTGTAATTGATTTTGATAAAGTTCAACATCAATACTACATACACAGAATATTCTTTGAGAAAAGTCTCTCTGCTTAGCATAATCTTTGGGAGGCTCCATAGCCCAGTGGTTAAGCATCCTGCCTACAATGCAGATGGTGATTGCAGGGTCACTGGTTCAAATCCCAGGTTCAACTGGTGTTTGTAGTATTTGTCATTTTCCACCTGATAGTGTTAACAGTCTCAATACATAGCTGGATGTTGCACTGTGTTTATTATTGTAATTGATTTTGATAAAGTTCAACATCAATACTACATACACAGAATATTCTTTGAGAAAAGTCTCTCTGCTTAGCATAATCTTTGGGAGGCTCCATAGCCCAGTGGTTAAGTATCCCGCCTACAATGCAGATGGTGATTGCAGGGTCTCTGGTTCGAATCCCAGGTTCAACTGGTGTTTGTAGTATTTGTCATTTTCCACCTGGTAGTGTTAACAGTCTCAATACATAGTTGGATGTTGCACTGTGTTTATTATTGTAATTGATTTTGATAAAGTTCAACATCAATACTACATACACAGAATATTCTTTGAGAAAAGTCTCTCTGCTTAGCATAATCTTTGGGAGGCTCCATATCCCAGTGGTTAAGCATCCCGCCTACAATGCAGATGGTGATTGCAGGTTCCCTGGTTCAAATCCCAGGTTCAACTGGTGTTTGTAGTATTTGTCATTTTCCACCTGGTAGTGTTAACAGTCTCAATACATAGTTGGATGTTGCACTGTGTTTATTATTGTAATTGATTTTGATAAAGTTCAACATCAATACTACATACACAGAATATTCTTTGAGAAAAGTCTCTCTGCTTAGCATAAACTTTGGGAGGCTCCATAGCCCAGTGGTTAAGCATCCCGCCTACAATGCAGATGGTGATTGCAGGGTCACCAGTTCAAATCCCAGGTTCAACTGGTGTTTGTAGTATTTGTCACTTTCCACCAAGTAGTGTTAACAGTCTCAATACATAGTTGGATGTTGCACTGTGTTTATTATTGTAATTGATTTTGATAAAGTTCAACATCAATACTACATACACAGAATATTCTTTGAGAAAAGTCTCTCTGCTTAGCATAATCTTTGGGAGGCTCCATAGCCCAGTGGTTAAGCATCCTGCCTACAATGCAGATGGTGATTGCAGGGTCACTGGTTCAACTGGTGTTTGTAGTATTTGTCATTTTCCACCTGATAGTGTTAACAGTCTCAATACATAGCTGGATGTTGCACTGTGTTTATTATTGTAATTGATTTTGATAAAGTTCAACATCAATACTACATACACAGAATATTCTTTGAGAAAAGTCTCTCTGCTTAGCATAATCTTTGGGAGGCTCCATAGCCCAGTGGTTAAGCATCCCGCCTACAATGCAGATGGTGATTGCAGGGTCACTGGTTCGAATCCCAGGTTCAACTGGTGTTTGTAGTATTTGTCATTTTCCACCTGATAGTGTTAACAGTCTCAATACATAGTTGGATGTTGCACTGTGTTTATTATTGTAATTGATTTTGATAAAGTTCAGCATCAATACTACATACACAGAATATTCTTTGAGAAAAGTCTCTCTGCTTAGCATAATCTTTGGGAGGCTCCGTAGCCCAGTGGTTAAGCATCCCGCCTACAATGCAGATGGTGATTGTAGTTTCACTAGTTCGAATCCCAGGTTCAACTGGTGTTTGTAGTATTTGTCATTTTCCACCTGGTAGTGTTAACAGTCTCAATACATAGTTGGATGTTGCACTGTGTTTATTATTGTAATTGATTTTGATAAAGTTCAACATCAATACTACATACACAGAATATTCTTTGAGAAAAGTCTCTCTGCTTAGCATAATCTTTGGGAGGCTCCATAGCCCAGTGGTTAAGCATCCCGCCTACAATGCAGATGGTGATTGCAGGGTCACTGGTTCGAATCCCGGGTTCAACTGGTGTTTGTAGTATTTGTCATTTTCCACCTGATAGTGTTAACAGTCTCAATACATAGTTGGATGTTGCACTGTGTTTATTATTGTAATTGATTTTGATAAAGTTCAACATCAATACTACATACACAGAATATTCTTTGAGAAAAGTCTCTCTGCTTAGCATAATCTTTGGGAGGCTCCATAGCCTAGTGGTTAAGCATCCCGCCTACAATGCAGATGGTGATTGCAGGGTCACTGGTTCGAATCCCAGGTTCAACTGGTGTTTGTAGTATTTGTCATTTTCCACCTGGTAGTGTTAACAGTCTCAATACATAGTTGGATGTTGCACTGTGTTTATTATTGTAATTGATTTTGATAAAGTTCAACATCAATACTACATACACAGAATATTCTTTGAGAAAAGTCTCTCTGCTTAGCATAATCTTTGGGAGGCTCCATAGCCCAGTGGTTAAGTATCCTGCCTACAATGCAGATGGTGATTGCAGGGTCACTGGTTCGAATCCCAGGTTCAACTGGTGTTTGTAGTATTTGTAATTTTCCACCTGGTAGTGTTAACAGTCTCAATACATAGTTGGATGTTGCACTGTGTTTATTATTGTAATTGATTTTGATAAAGTTCAACATCAATACTACATACACAGAATATTCTTTGAGAAAAGTCTCTCTGCTTAGCATAATCTTTGGGAGGCTCCATAGCCCAGTGGTTAAGCATCCCGCCTACAATGCAGATGGTGATTGCAGGGTCACTGGTTCGAATCTCAGGTTCAACTGGTGTTTGTAGTATTTGTCATTTTCCACCTGATAGTGTTAACAGTCTCAATACATAGTTGGATGTTGCACTGTGTTTATTATTGTAATTGATTTTGATAAAGTTCAACATCAATACTACATACACAGAATATTCTTTGAGAAAAGTCTCTCTGCTTAGCATAATCTTTGGGAGGCTCCGTAGCCCAGTGGTTAAGCATCCCACCTACAATGCAGATGGTGATTGTAGTTTCACTGGTTCGAATCCCAGGTTCAACTGGTGTTTGTAGTATTTGTCATGTTCCACCTGGTAGTGTTAACAGTCTCAATACATAGTTGGATGTTGCACTGTGTTTATTATTGTAATTGATTTTGATAAAGTTCAACATCAAAACTACATACACAGAATATTCTTTGAGAAAAGTCTCTCTGCTTAGCATAATCTTTGGGAGGCTCCATAGCCCAGTGGTTAAGTATCCCGCCTACAATGCAGATGGTGATTGCAGGGTCACTGGTTCGAATCCCAGGTTCAACTGGTGTTTGTAGTATTTGTCATTTTCCACCTGGTAGTGTTAACAGTCTCAATACATAGTTGGATGTTGCACTGTGTTTATTATTGTAATTGATTTTGATAAAGTTCAACATCAATACTACATACACAGAATATTCTTTGAGAAAAGTCTCTCTGCTTAGCATAATCTTTGGGAGGCTCCATAGCCCAGTGGTTAAGCATCCTGCCTACAATGCAGATGGTGATTGCAGGGTCACTGGTTCAAATCCCAGGTTCAACTGGTGTTTGTAGTATTTGTCATTTTCCACCTGATAGTGTTAACAGTCTCAATACATAGCTGGATGTTGCACTGTGTTTATTATTGTAATTGATTTTGATAAAGTTCAACATCAATACTACATACACAGAATATTCTTTGAGAAAAGTCTCTCTGCTTAGCATAATCTTTGGGAGGCTCCATAGCCCAGTGGTTAAGCATCCCGCCTACAATGCAGATGGTGATTGCAGGGTCACTGGTTCGAATCCCAGGTTCAACTGGTGTTTGTAGTATTTGTCATTTTCCACCTGGTAGTGTTAACAGTCTCAATACATAGTTGGATGTTGCACTGTGTTTATTATTGTAATTGATTTTGATAAAGTTCAACATCAATACTACATACACAGAATATTCTTTGAGAAAAGTCTCTCTGCTTAGCATAATCTTTGGGAGGCTCCATAGCCCAGTGGTTAAGCATCCCGCCTACAATGCAGATGGTGATTGCAGGGTCACTGGTTCGAATCCCAGGTTCAACTGGTGTTTGTAGTATTTGTCATTTTCCACCTGGTAGTGTTAACAGTCTCAATACATAGTTGGATGTTGCACTGTGTTTATTATTGTAATTGATTTTGATAAAGTTCAACATCAATACTACATACACAGAATATTCTTTGAGAAAAGTCTCTCTGCTTAGCATAATCTTTGGGAGGCTCCATAGCCCAGTGGTTAAGTATCCCGCCTACAATGCAGATGGTGATTGCAGGGTCACTGGTTCGAATCCCAGGTTCAACTGGTGTTTGTAGTATTTGTAATTTTCCACCTGGTAGTGTTAACAGTCTCAATACATAGTTGGATGTTGCACTGTTTATTATTGTAATTGATTTTGATAAAGTTCAACATCAATACTACATACACAGAATATTCTTTGAGAAAAGTCTCTCTGCTTAGCATAATCTTTGGGAGGCTCCATAGCCCAGTGGTTAAGCATCCCGCCTACAATGCAGATGGTGATTGCAGGGTCACTGGTTCGAATCTCGGGTTCAACTGGTGTTTGTAGTATTTGTCATTTTCCACCTGATAGTGTTAACAGTCTCAATACATAGTTGGATGTTGCACTGTGTTTATTATTGTAATTGATTTTGATAAAGTTCAACATCAATACTACATACACAGAATATTCTTTGAGAAAAGTCTCTCTGCTTAGCATAATTTTTGGGAGGCTCCGTAGCCCAGTGGTTAAGCATCCCACCTACAATGCAGATGGTGATTGTAGTTTCACTGGTTCGAATCCCAGGTTCAACTGGTGTTTGTAGTATTTGTCATGTTCCACCTGGTAGTGTTAACAGTCTCAATACATAGTTGGATGTTGCACTGTGTTTATTATTGTAATTGATTTTGATAAAGTTCAACATCAAAACTACATACACAGAATATTCTTTGAGAAAAGTCTCTCTGCTTAGCATAATCTTTGGGAGGCTCCATATCCCAGTGGTTAAGCATCCCGCCTACAATGCAGATGGTGATTGCAGGGTCACTGGTTCGAATCCCAGGTTCAACTGGTGTTTGTAGTATTTGTCATTTTCCACCTGATAGTGTTATCAGTCTCAATACATAGTTGGATGTTGCACTGTGTTTATTATTGTAATTGATTTTGATAAAGTTCAACATCAATACTACATACACAGAATATTCTATGAGAAAAGTCTCTCTGCTTAGCATAATCTTTGGGAGGCTCCATAGCCCAGTGGTTAAGCATCCCCCCTACAATGCAGATGGTGATTGCAGGGTCACCGGTTCAAATCCCAGGTTCAACTGGTGTTTGTAGTATTTGTCACTTTCCACCTGGTAGTGTTAACAGTCTCAATACATAGTTGGATGTTGCACTGTGTTTATTATTGTAATTGATTTTGATAAAGTTCAACATCAATACTACATACACAGAATATTCTTTGAGAAAAGTCTCTCTGCTTAGCATAAACTTTGGGAGGCTCCATAGCCCAGTGGTTAAGCATCCCGCCTACAATGCAGATGGTGATTGCAGGGTCACCGGTTCAAATCCCAGGTTCAACTGGTGTTTGTAGTATTTGTCACTTTCCACCTGGTAGTGTTAACAGTCTCAATACATAGTTGGATGTTGCACTGTGTTTATTATTGTAATTGATTTTGATAAAGTTCAACATCAATACTACATACACAGAATATTCTTTGAGAAAAGTCTCTCTGCTTAGCATAATCTTTGGGAGGCTCCATAGCCCAGTGGTTAAGCATCCTGCCTACAATGCAGATGGTGATTGCAGGGTCACTGGTTCAAATCCCAGGTTCAACTGGTGTTTGTAGTATTTGTCGTTTTCCACCTGATAGTGTTAACAGTCTCAATACATAGCTGGATGTTGCACTGTGTTTATTATTGTAATTGATTTTGATAAAGTTCAACATCAATACTACATACACAGAATATTCTTTGAGAAAAGTCTCTCTGCTTAGCATAATCTTTGGGAGGCTCCATATCCCAGTGGTTAAGCATCCCGCCTACAATGCAGATGGTGATTGCAGGTTCCCTGGTTCAAATCCCAGGTTCAACTGGTGTTTGTAGTATTTGTCATTTTCCACCTGGTAGTGTTAACAGTCTCAATACATAGTTGGATGTTGCACTGTGTTTATTATTGTAATTGATTTTGATAAAGTTCAACATCAATACTACATACACAGAATATTCTTTGAGAAAAGTCTCTCTGCTTAGCATAATCTTTGGGAGGCTCCATAGCCCAGTGGTTAAGCATCCCGCCTACAATGCAGATGGTGATTGCAGGGTCACCGGTTCAAATCCCAGGTTCAACTGGTGTTTGTAGTATTTGTCACTTTCCACCTGGTAGTGTTAACAGTCTCAATACATAGTTGGATGTTGCACTGTGTTTATTATTGTAATTGATTTTGATAAAGTTCAACATCAATACTACATACACAGAATATTCTTTGAGAAAAGTCTCTCTGCTTAGCATAATCTTTGGGAGGCTCCATAGCCCAGTGGTTAAGTATCCCGCCTACAATGCAGATGGTGATTGCAGGTTCCCTGGTTCAAATCCCAGGTTCAACTGGTGTTTGTAGTATTTGTCATTTTCCACCTGATAGTGTTAACAGTCTCAATACATAGTTGGATGTTGCACTGTGTTTATTATTGTAATTGATTTTGGTAAAGTTCAACATCAATACTACATACACAGAATATTCTTTGAGAAAAGTCTCTCTGCTTAGCATAATCTTTGGGAGGCTCCATAGCCCAGTGGTTAAGCATCCCGCCTACAATGCAGATGGTGATTGCAGGGTCACTGGTTCAAATCCCAGGTTCAACTGGTGTTTGTAGTATTTGTCATTTTCCACCTGGTAGTGTTAACAGTCTCAATACATAGTTGGATGTTGCACTGTGTTTATTATTGTAATTGATTTTAATAAAGTTCAACATCAATACTACATACACAGAATATTCTTTGAGAAAAGTCTCTCTGCTTAGCATAATCTTTGGGAGGCTCCATAGCCCAGTGGTTAAGCATCCCGCCTACAATGCAGATGGTGATTGCAGGGTCACTGGTTCGAATCCCAGGTTCAACTGGTGTTTGTAGTATTTGTCATTTTCCACCTGGTAGTGTTAACAGTCTCAATACATAGTTGGATGTTGCACTGTGTTTATTATTGTAATTGATTTTGATAAAGTTCAACATCAATACTACATACACAGAATATTCTTTGAGAAAAGTCTCTCTGCTTAGCATAATCTTTGGGAGGCTCCATAGCCCAGTGGTTAAGCATCCCGCCTACAATGCAGATGGTGATTGCAGGGTCACTGGTTCGAATCCCAGGTTCAACTGGTGTTTGTAGTATTTGTCATTTTCCACCTGGTAGTGTTAACAGTCTCAATACATAGTTGGATGTTGCACTGTGTTTATTATTGTAATTGATTTTGATAAAGTTCAACATCAATACTACATACACAGAATTTTCTTTGAGAAAAGTCTCTCTGCTTAGCATAATCTTTGGGAGGCTCCATAGCCCAGTGGTTAAGCATCCCGCCTACAATGCAGATGGTGATTGCAGGGTCACTGGTTCGAATGCCAGGTTCAACTGGTGTTTGTAGTATTTGTCATTTTCCACCTGGTAGTGTTAACAGTCTCAATACATAGTTGGATGTTGCACTGTGTTTATTATTGTAATTGATTTTGATAAAGTTCAACATCAATACTACATACACAGAATATTCTTTGAGAAAAGTCTCTCTGCTTAGCATAATCTTTGGGAGGCTCCATAGCCCAGTGGTTAAGCATCCTGCCTACAATGCAGATGGTGATTGCAGGGTCACTGGTTCAAATCCTGGGTTCAACTGGTGTTTGTAGTATTTGTCATTTTCCACCTGATAGTGTTAACAGTCTCAATACATAGTTGGATGTTGCACTGTGTTTATTATTGTAATTGATTTTGATAAAGTTCAACATCAATACTACATACACAGAATATTCTTTGAGAAAAGTCTCTCTGCTTAGCATAATCTTTGGGAGGCTCCATATCCCAGTGGTTAAGCATCCCACCTACAATGCAGATGGTGATTGCAGGTTCCCTGGTTCAAATCCCAAGTTCAACTGGTGTTTGTAGTATTTGTCATTTTCCACCTGGTAGTGTTAACAGTCTCAATACATAGTTGGATGTTGCACTGTGTTTATTATTGTAATTGATTTTGATAAAGTTCAACATCAATACTACATACACAGAATATTCTTTGAGAAAAGTCTCTCTGCCTAGCATAATCTTTGGGAGGCTCCATAGCCCAATGGTTAAGTATCCCGCCTACAATGCAGATGGTGATTGCAGGGTCACTGGTTCGAATCCCAGGTTCAACTGGTGTTTGTAGTATTTGTCATTTTCCACCTGATAGTGTTAACAGTCTCAATACATAGTTGGATGTTGCACTGTGTTTATTATTGTAATTGATTTTGATAAAGTTCAGCATCAATACTACATACACAGAATATTCTTTGAGAAAAGTCTCTCTGCTTAGCATAATCTTTGGGAGGCTCCGTAGCCCAGTGGTTAAGCATCCCGCCTACAATGCAGATGGTGATTGTAGTTTCACTAGTTCGAATCCCAGGTTCAACTGGTGTTTGTAGTATTTGTAATTTTCCACCTGGTAGTGTTAACAGTCTCAATACATAGTTGGATGTTGCACTGTGTTTATTATTGTAATTGATTTTGATAAAGTTCAACATCAATACTACATACACAGAATATTCTTTGAGAAAAGTCTCTCTGCTTAGCATAATCTTTGGGAGGCTCCATAGCCCAGTGGTTAAGCATCCCGCCTACAATGCAGATGGTGATTGCAGGGTCACTGGTTCGAATCCCGGGTTCAACTGGTGTTTGTAGTATTTGTCATTTTCCACCTGATAGTGTTAACAGTCTCAATACATAGTTGGATGTTGCACTGTGTTTATTATTGTAATTGATTTTGATAAAGTTCAACATCAATACTACATACACAGAATATTCTTTGAGAAAAGTCTCTCTGCTTAGCATAATCTTTGGGAGGCTCCATAGCCCAGTGGTTAAGCATCCCGCCTACAATGCAGATGGTGATTGCAGGGTCACTGGTTCGAATCCCAGGTTCAACTGGTGTTTGTAGTATTTGTTTTTTTCCACCTGGTAGTGTTAACAGTCTCAATACATAGTTGGATGTTGCACTGTGTTTATTATTGTAATTGATTTTGATAAAGTTCAACATCAATACTACATACACAGAATATTCTTTGAGAAAAGTCTCTCTGCTTAGCATAATCTTTGGGAGGCTCCATAGCCCAGTGGTTAAGTATCCCACCTACAATGCAGATGGTGATTGCAGGGTCACTGGTTCGAATCCCAGGTTCAACTGGTGTTTGTAGTATTTGTAATTTTCCACCTGGTAGTGTTAACAGTCTCAATACATAGTTGGATGTTGCACTGTGTTTATTATTGTAATTGATTTTGATAAAGTTCAACATCAATACTACATACACAGAATATTCTTTGAGAAAAGTCTCTCTGCTTAGCATAATCTTTGGGAGGCTCCATAGCCCAGTGGTTAAGCATCCCGCCTACAATGTAGATGGTGATTGCAGGGTCACTGGTTCGAATCCCAGGTTCAACTGGTGTTTGTAGTATTTGTCATTTTCCACCTGATAGTGTTAACAGTCTCAATACATAGTTGGATGTTGCACTGTGTTTATTATTGTAATTGATTTTGATAAAGTTCAACATCAATACTACATACACAGAATATTCTTTGAGAAAAGTCTCTCTGCTTAGCATAATCTTTGGGAGGCTCCGTAGCCCAGTGGTTAAGCATCCCACCTACAATGCAGATGGTGATTGTAGTTTCACTGGTTCGAATCCCAGGTTCAACTGGTGTTTGTAGTATTTGTCATGTTCCACCTGGTAGTGTTAACAGTCTCAATACATAGTTGGATGTTGCACTGTGTTTATTATTGTAATTGATTTTGATAAAGTTCAACATCAAAACTACATACACAGAATATTCTTTGAGAAAAGTCTCTCTGCTTAGCATAATCTTTGGGAGGCTCCATATCCCAGTGGTTAAGCATCCCGCCTACAATGCAGATGGTGATTGCAGGGTCACTGGTTCGAATCCCAGGTTCAACTGGTGTTTGTAGTATTTGTCATTTTCCACCTGATAGTGTTATCAGTCTCAATACATAGTTGGATGTTGCACTGTGTTTATTATTGTAATTGATTTTGATAAAGTTCAACATCAATACTACATACACAGAATATTCTATGAGAAAAGTCTCTCTGCTTAGCATAATCTTTGGGAGGCTCCATAGCCCAGTGGTTAAGCATCCCCCCTACAATGCAGATGGTGATTGCAGGGTCACTGGTTCGAATCCCAGGTTCAACTGGTGTTTGTAGTATTTGTCATTTTCCACCTGGTAGTGTTAACAGTCTCAATACATAGTTGGATGTTGCACTGTGTTTATTATTGTAATTGATTTTGATAAAGTTCAACATCAATACTACATACACAGAATATTCTTTGAGAAAAGTCTCTCTGCTTAGCATAATCTTTGGGAGGCTCCATAGCCCAGTGGTTAAATATCCCGCCTACAATGCAGATGGTGATTGCAGGGTCACTGGTTCGAATCCCAGGTTCAACTGGTGTTTGTAGTATTTGTCATTTTCCACCTGGTAGTGTTAACAGTCTCAATACATAGTTGGATGTTGCACTGTGTTTATTATTGTAATTGATTTTGATAAAGTTCAACATCAATACTACATACACAGAATATTCTTTGAGAAAAGTCTCTCTGCTTAGCATAATCTTTGGGAGGCTCCATAGCCCAGTGGTTAAACATCCAGCCTACAATGCAGATGGTGATTGCAGGGTCACTGGTTCGAATCCCAGGTTCAACTGGTGTTTGTAGTATTTGTCATTTTCCACCTGATAGTGTTAACAGTCTCAATACATAGTTGGATGTTGCACTGTGTTTATTATTGTAATTGATTTTGATAAAGTTCAACATCAATACTACATACACAGAATATTCTATGAGAAAAGTCTCTCTGCTTAGCATAATCTTTGGGAGGCTCCATAGCCCAGTGGTTAAGCATCCCCCCTACAATGCAGATGGTGATTGCAGGGTCACTGGTTCGAATCCCAGGTTCAACTGGTGTTTGTAGTATTTGTCATTTTCCACCTGGTAGTGTTAACAGTCTCAATACATAGTTGGATGTTGCACTGTGTTTATTATTGTAATTGATTTTGATAAAGTTCAACATCAATACTACATACACAGAATATTCTTTGAGAAAAGTCTCTCTGCTTAGCATAATCTTTGGGAGGCTCCATAGCCCAGTGGTTAAGCATCCCGCCTACAATGCAGATGGTGATTGCAGGGTCACTGGTTCGAATCCCGGGTTCAACTGGTGTTTGTAGTATTTGTCATTTTCCACCTGATAGTGTTAACAGTCTCAATACATAGTTGGATGTTGCACTGTGTTTATTATTGTAATTGATTTTGATAAAGTTCAACATCAATACTACATACACAGAATATTCTATGAGAAAAGTCTCTCTGCTTAGCATAATCTTTGGGAGGCTCCATAGCCCAGTGGTTAAGCATCCCCCCTACAATGCAGATGGTGATTGCAGGGTCACTGGTTCGAATCCCAGGTTCAACTGGTGTTTGTAGTATTTGTCATTTTCCACCTGGTAGTGTTAACAGTCTCAATACATAGTTGGATGTTGCACTGTGTTTATTATTGTAATTGATTTTGATAAAGTTCAACATCAATACTACATACACAGAATATTCTTTGAGAAAAGTCTCTCTGCTTAGCATAATCTTTGGGAGGCTCCATAGCCCAGTGGTTAAATATCCTGCCTACAATGCAGATGGTGATTGCAGGGTCACTGGTTCAAATCCCAGGTTCAACTGGTGTTTGTAGTATTTGTCATTTTCCACCTGGTAGTGTTAACAGTCTCAATACATAGTTGGATGTTGCAGTGTTTATTATTGTAATTGATTTTGATAAAGTTCAACATCAATACTACATACACAGAATATTCTTTGAGAAAAGTCTCTCTGCTTAGCATAATCTTTGGGAGGCTCCATAGCCCAGTGGTTAAGCATCCTGCCTGCAATGCAGATGGTGATTGCAGGGTCACTGGTTCGAATCCCGGGTTCAACTGGTGTTTGTAGTATTTGTCATTTTCCACCTGATAGTGTTAACAGTCTCAATACATAGTTGGATGTTGCACTGTGTTTATTATTGTAATTGATTTTGATAAAGTTCAACATCAATACTACATACACAGAATATTCTTTGAGAAAAGTCTCTCTGCTTAGCATAATCTTTGGGAGGCTCCATAGCCCAGTGGTTAAGTATCCCGCCTACAATGCAGATGGTGATTGTAGGGTCACTGGTTCGAATCCCAGGTTCAACTGGTGTTTGTAGTATTTGTCATTTTCCACCTGGTAGTGTTAACAGTCTCAATACATAGTTGGATGTTGCACTGTGTTTATTATTGTAATTGATTTTGATAAAGTTCAACATCAATACTACATACACAGAATATTCTTTGAGAAAAGTCTCTCTGCTTAGCATAATCTTTGGGAGGCTCCATAGCCCATTGATTAAGTATCCCACCTACAATGCAGATGGTGATTGCAGGGTCACTGGTTCAGATCCCAGGTTCAACTGGTGTTTGTAGTATTTGTCATTTTCCACCTGGTAGTGTTAACAGTCTCAATACATAGTTGGATGTTGCACTGTGTTTATTATTGTAATTGATTTTGATAAAGTTCAACATCAATACTACATACACATAATATTCTTTGGGAGGCTCCAAAGCCAAGTGGTTAAGCATCCCGCCTACAATGCAGATTGCGATTGCAGGTTCACTGGTTCGAATCCCAGGTTAAACTGGTGTTTGTAGTATTTGTCATTTTCCACCTGGTAGTGTTAACAGTCTCAATACATAGTTGGATGTTGCACTGTGTTTATTATTGTAATTGATTTTGATAAAGTTCAACATCAATACTACATACACAGAATATTCTTTGAGAAAAGTCTCTCTGCTTAGCATAATCTTTGGGAGGCTCCATATCCCAGTGGTTAAGCATCCCGCCTACAATGCAGATGGTGATTGCAGGTTCCCTGGTTCAAATCCCAGGTTCAACTGGTGTTTGTAGTATTTGTCATTTTCCACCTGGTAGTGTTAACAGTCTCAATACATAGTTGGATGTTGCACTGTGTTTATTATTGTAATTGATTTTGATAAAGTTCAACATCAATACTACATACACAGAATATTCTTTGAGAAAAGTCTCTCTGCTTAGCATCATCTTTGGGAGGCTCCATAGCCCAGTGGTTAAATATCCTGCCTACAATGCAGATGGTGATTGCAGGGTCACTGGTTCAAATCCCAGGTTCAACTGGTGTTTGTAGTATTTGTCATTTTCCACCTGGTAGTGTTAACAGTCTCAATACATAGTTGGATGTTGCAGTGTTTATTATTGTAATTGATTTTGATAAAGTTCAACATCAATACTACATACACAGAATATTCTTTGAGAAAAGTCTCTCTGCTTAGCATAATCTTTGGGAGGCTCCATAGCCCAGTGGTTAAGCATCCTGCCTGCAATGCAGATGGTGATTGCAGGGTCACTGGTTCGAATCCCGGGTTCAACTGGTGTTTGTAGTATTTGTCATTTTCCACCTGATAGTGTTAACAGTCTCAATACATAGTTGGATGTTGCACTGTGTTTATTATTGTAATTGATTTTGATAAAGTTCAACATCAATACTACATACACAGAATATTCTTTGAGAAAAGTCTCTCTGCTTAGCATAATCTTTGGGAGGCTCCATAGCCCAGTGGTTAAGTATCCCGCCTACAATGCAGATGGTGATTGTAGGGTCACTGGTTCGAATCCCAGGTTCAACTGGTGTTTGTAGTATTTGTCATTTTCCACCTGGTAGTGTTAACAGTCTCAATACATAGTTGGATGTTGCACTGTGTTTATTATTGTAATTGATTTTGATAAAGTTCAACATCAATACTACATACACAGAATATTCTTTGAGAAAAGTCTCTCTGCTTAGCATAATCTTTGGGAGGCTTCATAGCCCATTGATTAAGTATCCCGCCTACAATGCAGATGGTGATTGCAGGGTCACTGGTTCAGATCCCAGGTTCAACTGGTGTTTGTAGTATTTGTCATTTTCCACCTGGTAGTGTTAACAGTCTCAATACATAGTTGGATGTTGCACTGTGTTTATTATTGTAATTGATTTTGATAAAGTTCAACATCAATACTACATACACAGAATATTCTTTGGGAGGCTCCAAAGCCAAGTGGTTAAGCATCCCGCCTACAATGCAGATTGCGATTGCAGGTTCACTGGTTCGAATCCCAGGTTAAACTGGTGTTTGTAGTATTTGTCATTTTCCACCTGGTAGTGTTAACAGTCTCAATACATAGTTGGATGTTGCACTGTGTTTATTATTGTAATTGATTTTGATAAAGTTCAACATCAATACTACATACACAGAATATTCTTTGAGAAAAGTCTCTCTGCTTAGCATAATCTTTGGGAGGCTCCATATCCCAGTGGTTAAGCATCCCGCCTACAATGCAGATGGTGATTGCAGGTTCCCTGGTTCAAATCCCAGGTTCAACTGGTGTTTGTAGTATTTGTCATTTTCCACCTGGTAGTGTTAACAGTCTCAATACATAGTTGGATGTTGCACTGTGTTTATTATTGTAATTGATTTTGATAAAGTTCAACATCAATACTACATACACAGAATATTCTTTGAGAAAAGTCTCTCTGCTTAGCATAGTCTTTGGGAGGCTCCATAGCCCAGTGGTTAAGCATCCCGCCTACAATGCAGATGGTGATTGCAGTTTCACTGGTTCAAATCCCAGGTTCAACTGGTGTTTGTAGTATTTGTCATTTTCCACCTGGTAGTGTTAATAGTCTCAATACATAGTTGGATGTTGCACTGTGTTTATTATTGTAATTGATTTTGATAAAGTTCAACATCAATACTACATACACAGAATATTCTTTGAGAAAAGTCTCTCTGCTTAGCATAATCTTTGGGAGGCTCCATAGCCCAGTGGTTAAGCATCCCACCTACAATGCAGATGGTGATTGCAGGGTCACTGGTTCAAATCCCAGGTTCAACTGGTGTTTGTAGTATTTGTCATTTTCCACCTGATAGTGTTAACAGTCTCAATACATAGTTGGATGTTGCACTGTGTTTATTATTGTAATTGATTTTGATAAAGTTCAACATCAATACTACATACACAGAATATTCTTTGAGAAAAGTCTCTCTGCTTAGCATAATCTTTGGGAGGCTCCGTAGCCCAGTGGTTAAGCATCCCGCCTACAATGCAGATGGTGATTGCAGGTTCACTGGTTCGAATCCCAGGTTAAACTGGTGTTTGTAGTATTTGTCATTTTCCACCTGGTAGTGTTAACAGTCTCAATACATAGTTGGATGTTGCACTGTGTTTATTATTGTAATTGATTTTGATAAAGTTCAACATCAATACTACATACACAGAATATTCTTTGAGAAAAGTCTCTCTGCTTAGCATAATCTTTGGGAGGCTCCATAGCCCAGTGGTTAAGCATCCCGCCTACAATGCAGATGGTGATTGCAGGGTCACTGGTTCGAATCCCGGGTTCAACTGGTGTTTGTAGTATTTGTCATTTTCCACCTGATAGTGTTAACAGTCTCAATACATAGTTGGATGTTGCACTGTGTTTATTATTGTAATTGATTTTGATAAAGTTCAACATCAATACTACATACACAGAATATTCTTTGAGAAAAGTCTCTCTGCTTAGCATAATCTTTGGGAGGCTCCATAGCCCAGTGGTTAAGCATCCCGCCTACAATGCAGATGGTGATTGCAGTTTCACTGGTTCGAATCCCAGGTTCAACTGGTGTTTGTAGTATTTGTCATTTTCCACCTGGTAGTGTTAATAGTCTCAATACATAGTTGGATGTTGCACTGTGTTTATTATTGTAATTGATTTTGATAAAGTTCAACATCAATACTACATACACAGAATATTCTTTGAGAAAAGTCTCTCTGCTTAGCATAATCTTTGGGAGGCTCCATAGCCCAGTGGTTAAGCATCCCACCTACAATGCACATGGTGATTGCAGGGTCACTGGTTCGAATCCCAGGTTCAACTGGTGTTTGTAGTATTTGTCATTTTCCACCTGATAGTGTTAACAGTCTCAATACATAGTTGGATGTTGCACTGTGTTTATTATTGTAATTGATTTTGATAAAGTTCAACATCAATACTACATACACAGAATATTCTTTGAGAAAAGTCTCTCTGCTTAGCATAATCTTTGGGAGGCTCCGTAGCCCAGTGGTTAAGCATCCCGCCTACAATGCAGATGGTGATTGCAGGTTCACTGGTTCGAATCCCAGGTTCAACTGGTGTTTGTAGTATTTGTCATTTTCCACCTGGTAGTGTTAACAGTCTCAATACATAGTTGGATGTTGCACTGTGTTTATTACTGTAATTGATTTTGATAAAGTTCAACATCAATACTACATACACAGAATATTCTTTGAGAAAAGTCTCTCTGCTTAGCATAATCCTCGGGGGGCTCCATAGCCAAGTGGTTAAGCATCCCGCCTACAATGCAGATGGTGATTGCAGGTTCACTGGTTCGAATCCCAGGTTAATCTGGTGTTTGTAGTATTTGTCATTTTCCACCTGGTAGTGTTAACAGTCTCAATACATAGTTGGATGTTGCACTGTGTTTATTATTGTAATTGATTTTGATAAAGTTCAACATCAATACTACATACACAGAATATTCTTTGAGAAAAGTCTCTCTGCTTAGCATAATCTTTGGGAGGCTCCATAGCCCAGTGGTTAAGCATCCCGCCTACAATGCAGATGGTGATTGCAGGGTCACTGGTTCGAATCCTGGGTTCAACTGGTGTTTGTAGTATTTGTCATTTTCCACCTGATAGTGTTAACAGTCTCAATACATAGTTGGATGTTGCACTGTGTTTATTATTGTAATTGATTTTGATAAAGTTCAACATCAATACTACATACACAGAATATTCTTTGAGAAAAGTCTCTCTGCTTAGCATAATCTTTGGGAGGCTCCATAGCCCAGTGGTTAAGCATCCCGCCTACAATGCAGATGGTGATTGCAGGTTCACTGGTTCGAATCCCAGGTTAAACTGGTGTTTGTAGTATTTGTCATTTTCCACCTGGTAGTGTTAACAGTCTCAATACATAGTTGGATGTTGCACTGTGTTTATTATTGTAATTGATTTTGATAAAGTTCAACATCAATACTACATACACAGAATATTCTTTGAGAAAAGTCTCTCTGCTTAGCATAATCTTTGGGAGGCTCCATAGCCCAGTGGTTAAGCATCCCGCCTACAATGCAGATGGTGATTGCAGGGTCACTGGTTCGAATCCTGGGTTCAACTGGTGTTTGTAGTATTTGTCATTTTCCACCTGATAGTGTTAACAGTCTCAATACATAGTTGGATGTTGCACTGTGTTTATTATTGTAATTGATTTTGATAAAGTTCAACATCAATACTACATACACAGAATATTCTTTGAGAAAAGTCTCTCTGCTTAGCATAATCTTTGGGAGGCTCCATAGCCCAGTGGTTAAGCATCCCGCCTACAATGCAGATGGTGATTGCAGGTTCACTGGTTCGAATCCCAGGTTCAACTGGTGTTTGTAGTATTTGTCATTTTCCACCTGGTAGTGTTAACAGTCTCAATACATAGTTGGATATTGCACTGTGTTTATTATTGTAATTGATTTTGATAAAGTTCAACATCAATACTACATACACAGAATATTCTTTGAGAAAAGTCTCTCTGCTTAGCATAATCTTTGGGAGGCTCCATAGCCCAGTGGTTAAGCATCCCGCCTACAATGCAGATGGTGATTGCAGTTTCACTGGTTCGAATCCCAGGTTCAACTGGTGTTTGTAGTATTTGTCATTTTCCACCTGGTAGTGTTAACAGTCTCAATACATAGTTGGATGTTGCACTGTGTTTATTATTGTAATTGATTTTGATAAAGTTCAACATCAATACTACATACACAGAATATTCTTTGAGAAAAGTCTCTCTGCTTAGCATAATCTTTGGGAGGCTCCGTAGCCCAGTGGTTAAGCATCCCGCCTACAATGCAGATGGTGATTGCAAGTTCACTGGTTCGAATCCCAGGTTCAACTGGTGTTTGTAGTATTTGTCATTTTCCACCTGGTAGTGTTAACAGTCTCAATACATAGTTGGATGTTGCACTGTGTTTATTATTGTAATTGATTTTGATAAAGTTCAACATCAATACTACATACACAGAATATTCTTTGAGAAAAGTCTCTCTGCTTAGCATAATCTTTGGGAGGCTCCATAGCCCAGTGGTTAAGCATCCCGCCTACAATGCAGATGGTGATTGCAGGGTCACTGGTTCGAATCCCGGGTTCAACTGGTGTTTGTAGTATTTGTCATTTTCCACCTGATAGTGTTAACAGTCTCAATACATAGTTGGATGTTGCACTGTGTTTATTATTGTAATTGATTTTGATAAAGTTCAACATCAATACTACATACACAGAATATTCTTTGAGAAAAGTCTCTCTGCTTAGCATAATCTTTGGGAGGCTCCATAGCCCAGTGGTTAAGCATCCCGCCTACAATGCAGATGGTGATTGCAGTTTCACTGGTTCGAATCCCAGGTTCAACTGGTGTTTGTAGTATTTGTCATTTTCCACCTGGTAGTGTTAATAGTCTCAATACATAGTTGGATGTTGCACTGTGTTTATTATTGTAATTGATTTTGATAAAGTTCAACATCAATACTACATACACAGAATATTCTTTGAGAAAAGTCTCTCTGCTTAGCATAATCTTTGGGAGGCTCCATAGCCCAGTGGTTAAGCATCCCACCTACAATGCACATGGTGATTGCAGGGTCACTGGTTCGAATCCCAGGTTCAACTGGTGTTTGTAGTATTTGTCATTTTCCACCTGATAGTGTTAACAGTCTCAATACATAGTTGGATGTTGCACTGTGTTTATTATTGTAATTGATTTTGATAAAGTTCAACATCAATACTACATACACAGAATATTCTTTGAGAAAAGTCTCTCTGCTTAGCATAATCTTTGGGAGGCTCCGTAGCCCAGTGGTTAAGCATCCCGCCTACAATGCAGATGGTGATTGCAGGTTCACTGGTTCGAATCCCAGGTTCAACTGGTGTTTGTAGTATTTGTCATTTTCCACCTGGTAGTGTTAACAGTCTCAATACATAGTTGGATGTTGCACTGTGTTTATTACTGTAATTGATTTTGATAAAGTTCAACATCAATACTACATACACAGAATATTCTTTGAGAAAAGTCTCTCTGCTTAGCATAATCCTCGGGGGGCTCCATAGCCAAGTGGTTAAGCATCCCGCCTACAATGCAGATGGTGATTGCAGGTTCACTGGTTCGAATCCCAGGTTAAACTGGTGTTTGTAGTATTTGTCATTTTCCACCTGGTAGTGTTAACAGTCTCAATACATAGTTGGATGTTGCACTGTGTTTATTATTGTAATTGATTTTGATAAAGTTCAACATCAATACTACATACACAGAATATTCTTTGAGAAAAGTCTCTCTGCTTAGCATAATCTTTGGGAGGCTCCATAGCCCAGTGGTTAAGCATCCCGCCTACAATGCAGATGGTGATTGCAGGGTCACTGGTTCGAATCCTGGGTTCAACTGGTGTTTGTAGTATTTGTCATTTTCCACCTGATAGTGTTAACAGTCTCAATACATAGTTGGATGTTGCACTGTGTTTATTATTGTAATTGATTTTGATAAAGTTCAACATCAATACTACATACACAGAATATTCTTTGAGAAAAGTCTCTCTGCTTAGCATAATCTTTGGGAGGCTCCATAGCCCAGTGGTTAAGCATCCCGCCTACAATGCAGATGGTGATTGCAGGTTCACTGGTTCGAATCCCAGGTTAAACTGGTGTTTGTAGTATTTGTCATTTTCCACCTGGTAGTGTTAACAGTCTCAATACATAGTTGGATGTTGCACTGTGTTTATTATTGTAATTGATTTTGATAAAGTTCAACATCAATACTACATACACAGAATATTCTTTGAGAAAAGTCTCTCTGCTTAGCATAATCTTTGGGAGGCTCCATAGCCCAGTGGTTAAGCATCCCGCCTACAATGCAGATGGTGATTGCAGGGTCACTGGTTCGAATCCTGGGTTCAACTGGTGTTTGTAGTATTTGTCATTTTCCACCTGATAGTGTTAACAGTCTCAATACATAGTTGGATGTTGCACTGTGTTTATTATTGTAATTGATTTTGATAAAGTTCAACATCAATACTACATACACAGAATATTCTTTGAGAAAAGTCTCTCTGCTTAGCATAATCTTTGGGAGGCTCCATAGCCCAGTGGTTAAGCATCCCGCCTACAATGCAGATGGTGATTGCAGGTTCACTGGTTCGAATCCCAGGTTCAACTGGTGTTTGTAGTATTTGTCATTTTCCACCTGGTAGTGTTAACAGTCTCAATACATAGTTGGATATTGCACTGTGTTTATTATTGTAATTGATTTTGATAAAGTTCAACATCAATACTACATACACAGAATATTCTTTGAGAAAAGTCTCTCTGCTTAGCATAATCTTTGGGAGGCTCCATAGCCCAGTGGTTAAGCATCCCGCCTACAATGCAGATGGTGATTGCAGTTTCACTGGTTCGAATCCCAGGTTCAACTGGTGTTTGTAGTATTTGTCATTTTCCACCTGGTAGTGTTAACAGTCTCAATACATAGTTGGATGTTGCACTGTGTTTATTATTGTAATTGATTTTGATAAAGTTCAACATCAATACTACATACACAGAATATTCTTTGAGAAAAGTCTCTCTGCTTAGCATAATCTTTGGGAGGCTCCGTAGCCCAGTGGTTAAGCATCCCGCCTACAATGCAGATGGTGATTGCAAGTTCACTGGTTCGAATCCCAGGTTCAACTGGTGTTTGTAGTATTTGTCATTTTCCACCTGGTAGTGTTAACAGTCTCAATACATAGTTGGATGTTGCACTGTGTTTATTATTGTAATTGATTTTGATAAAGTTCAACATCAATACTACATACACAGAATATTCTTTGAGAAAAGTCTCTCTGCTTAGCATAATCTTTGGGAGGCTCCGTAGCCCAGTGGTTAAGCATCCCGCCTACAATGCAGATGGTGATTGCAAGTTCACTGGTTCAAATCCCAGGTTCAACTGGTGTTTGTAGTATTTGTAATTTTCCACCTGGTAGTGTTAACAGTCTCAATACATAGTTGGATGTTGCACTGTGTTTATTATTGTAATTGATTTTGATAAAGTTCAACATCAATACTACATACACAGAATATTCTTTGAGAAAAGTCTCTCTGCTTAGCATAATCTTTGGGAGGCTCCATAGCCCAATGGTTAAGCATCCCACCTACAATGCAGATGGTGATTGCAGGTTCACTGGTTCGAATCCCAGGTTAAACTGGTGTTTGTAGTATTTGTCATTTTCCACCTGGTAGTGTTAACAGTCTCAATACATAGTTGGATGTTGCACTGTGTTTATTATTGTAATTGATTTTGATAAAGTTCAACATCAATACTACATACACAGAATATTCTTTGAGAAAAGTCTCTCTGCTTAGCATAATCTTTGGGAGGCTCCATAGCCCAGTGGTTAAGCATCCCGCCTACAATGCAGATGGTGATTGCAGTTTCACTGGTTCCGAATCCCAGGTTCAACTGGTGTTTGTAGTATTTGTCATTTTCCACCAGGTAGTGTTAACAGTCTCAATACATAGTTGGATGTTGCACTGTGTTTATTATTGTAATTGATTTTGATAAAGTTCAACATCAATACTACATACACAGAATATTCTTTGAGAAAAGTCTCTCTGCTTAGCATAATCTTTGGGAGGCTCCATAGCCCAGTGGTTAAGCATCCCGCCTACAATGCAGATGGTGATTGCAGGTTCACTGGTTCGAATCCCAGGTTCAACTGGTGTTTGTAGTATTTGTCATTTTCCACCTGGTAGTGTTAACAGTCTCAATACATAGTTGGATGTTGCACTGTGTTTATTATTGTAATTGATTTTGATAAAGTTCAACATCAATACTACATACACAGAATATTCTTTGAGAAAAGTCTCTCTGCTTAGCATAATCTTTGGGAGGCTCCATAGCCCAGTGGTTAAGTATCCCGCCTACAATGCAGATGGTGATTGCAGGGTCACTGGTTCAAATCCTGGGTTCAACTGGTGTTTGTAGTATTTGTCATTTTCCACCTGATAGTGTTAACAGTCTCAATACATAGTTGGATGTTGCACTGTGTTTATTATTGTAATTGATTTTGATAAAGTTCAACATCAATACTACATACACAGAATATTCTTTGAGAAAAGTCTCTCTGCTTAGCATAATCTTTGGGAGGCTCCATAGCCCAGTGGTTAAGCATCCCGCCTACAATGCAGATGGTGATTGCAGGTTCACTGGTTCAAATCCCAGGTTCAACTGGTGTTTGTAGTATTTGTCATTTTCCACCTGATAGTGTTAACAGTCTCAATACATAGTTGGATGTTGCACTGTGTTTATTATTGTAATTGATTTTGATAAAGTTCAACATCAATACTACATACACAGAATATTGTTTGAGAAAAGTCTCTCTGCTTAGCATAATCTTTGGGAGGCTCCGTAGCCCAGTGGTTAAGCATCCCGCCTACAATGCAGATGGTGATTGCAGGTTCACTGGTTCGAATCCCAGGTTCAACTGGTGTTTGTAGTATTTGTCATTTTCCACCTGGTAGTGTTAACAGTCTCAATACATAGTTGGATGTTGCACTGTGTTTATTATTGTAATTGATTTTGATAAAGTTCAACATCAATACTACATACACAGAATATTCTTTGAGAAAAGTCTCTCTGCTTAGCATAATCTTTGGGAGGCTCCATAGCCCAGTGGTTAAGCATCCCGCCTACAATGCAGATGGTGATTGCAGGGTCACTGGTTCGAATCCTGGGTTCAACTGGTGTTTGTAGTATTTGTCATTTTCCACCTGATAGTGTTAACAGTCTCAATACATAGTTGGATGTTGCACTGTGTTTATTATTGTAATTGATTTTGATAAAGTTCAACATCAATACTACATACACAGAATATTCTTTGAGAAAAGTCTCTCTGCTTAGCATAATCTTTGGGAGGCTCCATAGCCCAGTGGTTAAGCATCCCGCCTACAATGCAGATGGTGATTGCAGGTTCACTGGTTCGAATCCCAGGTTAAACTGGTGTTTGTAGTATTTGTCATTTTCCACCTGGAAGTGTTAACAGTCTCAATACATAGTTGGATGTTGCACTGTGTTTATTATTGTAATTGATTTTGATAAAGTTCAACATCAATACTACATACACAGAATATTCTTTGAGAAAAGTCTCTCTGCTTAGCATAATCTTTGGGAGGCTCCATAGCCCAGTGGTTAAGCATCCCGCCTACAATGCAGATTGCGATTGCAGGGTCACTGGTTCGAATCCTGGGTTCAACTGGTGTTTGTAGTATTTGTCATTTTCCACCTGATAGTGTTAACAGTCTCAATACATAGTTGGATGTTGCACTGTGTTTATTATTGTAATTGATTTTGATAAAGTTCAACATCAATACTACATACACAGAATATTCTTTGAGAAAAGTCTCTCTGCTTAGCATAATCTTTGGGAGGCTCCATAGCCCAGTGGTTAAGCATCCCGCCTACAATGCAGATGGTGATTGCAGGTTCACTGGTTCGAATCCCAGGTTCAACTGGTGTTTGTAGTATTTGTCATTTTCCACCTGGTAGTGTTAACAGTCTCAATACATAGTTGGATATTGCACTGTGTTTATTATTGTAATTGATTTTGATAAAGTTCAACATCAATACTACATACACAGAATATTCTTTGAGAAAAGTCTCTCTGCTTAGCATAATCTTCGGGAGGCTCCATAGCCCAGTGGTTAAGCATCCCGCCTACAATGCAGATGGTGATTGCAGTTTCACTGGTTCGAATCCCAGGTTCAACTGGTGTTTGTAGTATTTGTCATTTTCCACCTGGTAGTGTTAACAGTCTCAATACATAGTTGGATGTTGCACTGTGTTTATTATTGTAATTGATTTTGATAAAGTTCAACATCAATACTACATACACAGAATATTCTTTGAGAAAAGTCTCTCTGCTTAGCATAATCTTTGGGAGGCTCCATAGCCCAGTGGTTAAGCATCCCGCCTACAGTGCAGATGGTGATTGCAGTTTCACTGGTTCAAATCCCAGGTTCAACTGGTGTTTGTAGTATTTGTCATTTTCCACCTGGTAGTGTTAACAGTCTCAATACATAGTTGGATGTTGCACTGTGTTTATTATTGTAATTGATTTTGATAAAGTTCAACATCAATACTACATACACAGAATATTCTTTGAGAAAAGTCTCTCTGCTTAGCATAATCTTTGGGAGGCTCCGTAGCCCAGTGGTTAAGCATCCCGCCTACAATGCAGATGGTGATTGCAAGTTCACTGGTTCGAATCCCAGGTTCAACTGGTGTTTGTAGTATTTGTCATTTTCCACCTGGTAGTGTTAACAGTCTCAATACATAGTTGGATGTTGCACTGTGTTTATTATTGTAATTGATTTTGATAAAGTTCAACATCAATACTACATACACAGAATATTCTTTGAGAAAAGTCTCTCTGCTTAGCATAATCTTTGGGAGGCTCCGTAGCCCAGTGGTTAAGCATCCCGCCTACAATGCAGATGGTGATTGCAAGTTCACTGGTTCGAATCCCAGGTTCAACTGGTGTTTGTAGTATTTGTAATTTTCCACCTGGTAGTGTTAACAGTCTCAATACATAGTTGGATGTTGCACTGTGTTTATTATTGTAATTGATTTTGATAAAGTTCAACATCAATACTACATACACAGAATATTCTTTGAGAAAAGTCTCTCTGCTTAGCATAATCTTTGGGAGGCTCCATAGCCCAGTGGTTAAGCATCCCACCTACAATGCAGATGGTGATTGCAGGTTCACTGGTTCGAATCCCAGGTTAAACTGGTGTTTGTAGTATTTGTCATTTTCCACCTGGTAGTGTTAACAGTCTCAATACATAGTTGGATGTTGCACTGTGTTTATTATTGTAATTGATTTTGATAAAGTTCAACATCAATACTACATACACAGAATATTCTTTGAGAAAAGTCTCTCTGCTTAGCATAATCTTTGGGAGGCTCCATAGCCCAGTGGTTAAGCATCCCGCCTACAATGCAGATGGTGATTGCAGTTTCACTGGTTCCGAATCCCAGGTTCAACTGGTGTTTGTAGTATTTGTCATTTTCCACCAGGTAGTGTTAACAGTCTCAATACATAGTTGGATGTTGCACTGTGTTTATTATTGTAATTGATTTTGATAAAGTTCAACATCAATACTACATACACAGAATATTCTTTGAGAAAAGTCTCTCTGCTTAGCATAATCTTTGGGAGGCTCCATAGCCCAGTGGTTAAGCATCCCGCCTACAATGCAGATGGTGATTGCAGGTTCACTGGTTCGAATCCCAGGTTCAACTGGTGTTTGTAGTATTTGTCATTTTCCACCTGGTAGTGTTAACAGTCTCAATACATAGTTGGATGTTGCACTGTGTTTATTATTGTAATTGATTTTGATAAAGTTCAACATCAATACTACATACACAGAATATTCTTTGAGAAAAGTCTCTCTGCTTAGCATAATCTTTGGGAGGCTCCATAGCCCAGTGGTTAAGTATCCCGCCTACAATGCAGATGGTGATTGCAGGGTCACTGGTTCAAATCCTGGGTTCAACTGGTGTTTGTAGTATTTGTCATTTTCCACCTGATAGTGTTAACAGTCTCAATACATAGTTGGATGTTGCACTGTGTTTATTATTGTAATTGATTTTGATAAAGTTCAACATCAATACTACATACACAGAATATTCTTTGAGAAAAGTCTCTCTGCTTAGCATAATCTTTGGGAGGCTCCATAGCCCAGTGGTTAAGCATCCCGCCTACAATGCAGATGGTGATTGCAGGTTCACTGGTTCAAATCCCAGGTTCAACTGGTGTTTGTAGTATTTGTCATTTTCCACCTGATAGTGTTAACAGTCTCAATACATAGTTGGATGTTGCACTGTGTTTATTATTGTAATTGATTTTGATAAAGTTCAACATCAATACTACATACACAGAATATTGTTTGAGAAAAGTCTCTCTGCTTAGCATAATCTTTGGGAGGCTCCGTAGCCCAGTGGTTAAGCATCCCGCCTACAATGCAGATGGTGATTGCAGGTTCACTGGTTCGAATCCCAGGTTCAACTGGTGTTTGTAGTATTTGTCATTTTCCACCTGGTAGTGTTAACAGTCTCAATACATAGTTGGATGTTGCACTGTGTTTATTATTGTAATTGATTTTGATAAAGTTCAACATCAATACTACATACACAGAATATTCTTTGAGAAAAGTCTCTCTGCTTAGCATAATCTTTGGGAGGCTCCATAGCCCAGTGGTTAAGCATCCCGCCTACAATGCAGATGGTGATTGCAGTTTCACTGGTTCGAATCCCAGGTTCAACTGGTGTTTGTAGTATTTGTCATTTTCCACCTGGTAGTGTTAATAGTCTCAATACATAGTTGGATGTTGCACTGTGTTTATTATTGTAATTGATTTTGATAAAGTTCAACATCAATACTACATACACAGAATATTCTTTGAGAAAAGTCTCTCTGCTTAGCATAGTCTTTGGGAGGCTCCATAGCCCAGTGGTTAAGCATCCCGCCTACAATGCAGATGGTGATTGCAGTTTCACTGGTTCAAATCCCAGGTTCAACTGGTGTTTGTAGTATTTGTCATTTTCCACCTGGTAGTGTTAATAGTCTCAATACATAGTTGGATGTTGCACTGTGTTTATTATTGTAATTGATTTTGATAAAGTTCAACATCAATACTACATACACAGAATATTCTTTGAGAAAAGTCTCTCTGCTTAGCATAATCTTTGGGAGGCTCCATAGCCCAGTGGTTAAGCATCCCACCTACAATGCAGATGGTGATTGCAGGGTCACTGGTTCGAATCCCAGGTTCAACTGGTGTTTGTAGTATTTGTCATTTTCCACCTGATAGTGTTAACAGTCTCAATACATAGTTGGATGTTGCACTGTGTTTATTATTGTAATTGATTTTGATAAAGTTCAACATCAATACTACATACACAGAATATTCTTTGAGAAAAGTCTCTCTGCTTAGCATAATCTTTGGGAGGCTCCGTAGCCCAGTGGTTAAGCATCCCGCCTACAATGCAGATGGTGATTGCAGGTTCACTGGTTCGAATCCCAGGTTAAACTGGTGTTTGTAGTATTTGTCATTTTCCACCTGGTAGTGTTAACAGTCTCAATACATAGTTGGATGTTGCACTGTGTTTATTATTGTAATTGATTTTGATAAAGTTCAACATCAATACTACATACACAGAATATTCTTTGAGAAAAGTCTCTCTGCTTAGCATAATCTTTGGGAGGCTCCATAGCCCAGTGGTTAAGCATCCCGCCTACAATGCAGATGGTGATTGCAGGGTCACTGGTTCGAATCCTGGGTTCAACTGGTGTTTGTAGTATTTGTCATTTTCCACCTGATAGTGTTAACAGTCTCAATACATAGTTGGATGTTGCACTGTGTTTATTATTGTAATTGATTTTGATAAAGTTCAACTTCAATACTACATACACAGAATATTCTTTGAGAAAAGTCTCTCTGCTTAGCATAATCTTTGGGAGGCTCCATAGCCCAGTGGTTAAGCATCCCGCCTACAATGCAGATGGTGATTGCAGTTTCACTGGTTCGAATCCCAGGTTCAATTGGTGTTTGTAGTATTTGTCATTTTCCACCTGGTAGTGTTAATAGTCTCAATACATAGTTGGATGTTGCACTGTGTTTATTATTGTAATTGATTTTGATAAAGTTCAACATCAATACTACATACACAGAATATTCTTTGAGAAAAGTCTCTCTGCTTAGCATAATCTTTGGGAGGCTCCATAGCCCAGTGGTTAAGCATCCCGCCTACAATGCAGATGGTGATTGCAGTTTCACTGGTTCAAATCCCAGGTTCAACTGGTGTTTGTAGTATTTGTCATTTTCCACCTGATAGTGTTAACAGTCTCAATACATAGTTGGATGTTGCACTGTGTTTATTATTGTAATTGATTTTGATAAAGTTCAACATCAATACTACATACACAGAATATTCTTTGAGAAAAGTCTCTCTGCTTAGCATAATCTTTGGGAGGCTCCGTAGCCCAGTGGTTAAGCATCCCGCCTACAATGCAGATGGTGATTGCAGGTTCACTGGTTCGAATCCCAGGTTCAACTGGTGTTTGTAGTATTTGTCATTTTCCACCTGGTAGTGTTAACAGTCTCAATACATAGTTGGATGTTGCACTGTGTTTATTACTGTAATTGATTTTGATAAAGTTCAACATCAATACTACATACACAGAATATTCTTTGAGAAAAGTCTCTCTGCTTAGCATAATCCTCGGGGGGCTCCATAGCCAAGTGGTTAAGCATCCCGCCTACAATGCAGATGGTGATTGCAGGTTCACTGGTTCGAATCCCAGGTTAAACTGGTGTTTGTAGTATTTGTCATTTTCCACCTGGTAGTGTTAACAGTCTCAATACATAGTTGGATGTTGCACTGTGTTTATTATTGTAATTGATTTTGATAAAGTTCAACATCAATACTACATACACAGAATATTCTTTGAGAAAAGTCTCTCTGCTTAGCATAATCTTTGGGAGGCTCCATAGCCCAGTGGTTAAGCATCCCGCCTACAATGCAGATGGTGATTGCAGGGTCACTGGTTCGAATCCTGGGTTCAACTGGTGTTTGTAGTATTTGTCATTTTCCACCTGATAGTGTTAACAGTCTCAATACATAGTTGGATGTTGCACTGTGTTTATTATTGTAATTGATTTTGATAAAGTTCAACATCAATACTACATACACAGAATATTCTTTGAGAAAAGTCTCTCTGCTTAGCATAATCTTTGGGAGGCTCCGTAGCCCAGTGGTTAAGCATCCCGCCTACAATGCAGATGGTGATTGCAGGTTCACTGGTTCGAATCCCAGGTTAAACTGGTGTTTGTAGTATTTGTCATTTTCCACCTGGTAGTGTTAACAGTCTCAATACATAGTTGGATGTTGCACTGTGTTTATTATTGTAATTGATTTTGATAAAGTTCAACATCAATACTACATACACAGAATATTCTTTGAGAAAAGTCTCTCTGCTTAGCATAATCTTTGGGAGGCTCCATAGCCCAGTGGTTAAGCATCCCGCCTACAATGCAGATGGTGATTGCAGGGTCACTGGTTCGAATCCTGGGTTCAACTGGTGTTTGTAGTATTTGTCATTTTCCACCTGATAGTGTTAACAGTCTCAATACATAGTTGGATGTTGCACTGTGTTTATTATTGTAATTGATTTTGATAAAGTTCAACATCAATACTACATACACAGAATATTCTTTGAGAAAAGTCTCTCTGCTTAGCATAATCTTTGGGAGGCTCCATAGCCCAGTGGTTAAGCATCCCGCCTACAATGCAGATGGTGATTGCAGTTTCACTGGTTCGAATCCCAGGTTCAACTGGTGTTTGTAGTATTTGTCATTTTCCACCTGGTAGTGTTAATAGTCTCAATACATAGTTGGATGTTGCACTGTGTTTATTATTGTAATTGATTTTGATAAAGTTCAACATCAATACTACATACACAGAATATTCTTTGAGAAAAGTCTCTCTGCTTAGCATAATCTTTGGGAGGCTCCATAGCCCAGTGGTTAAGCATCCCGCCTACAATGCAGATGGTGATTGCAGTTTCACTGGTTCAAATCCCAGGTTCAACTGGTGTTTGTAGTATTTGTCATTTTCCACCTGGTAGTGTTAATAGTCTCAATACATAGTTGGATGTTGCACTGTGTTTATTATTGTAATTGATTTTGATAAAGTTCAACATCAATACTACATACACAGAATATTCTTTGAGAAAAGTCTCTCTGCTTAGCATAATCTTTGGGAGGCTCCATAGCCCAGTGGTTAAGCATCCCACCTACAATGCAGATGGTGATTGCAGGGTCACTGGTTCGAATCCCAGGTTCAACTGGTGTTTGTAGTATTTGTCATTTTCCACCTGATAGTGTTAACAGTCTCAATACATAGTTGGATGTTGCACTGTGTTTATTATTGTAATTGATTTTGATAAAGTTCAACATCAATACTACATACACAGAATATTCTTTGAGAAAAGTCTCTCTGCTTAGCATAATCTTTGGGAGGCTCCGTAGCCCAGTGGTTAAGCATCCCGCCTACAATGCAGATGGTGATTGCAGGTTCACTGGTTCGAATCCCAGGTTAAACTGGTGTTTGTAGTATTTGTCATTTTCCACCTGGTAGTGTTAACAGTCTCAATACATAGTTGGATGTTGCACTGTGTTTATTATTGTAATTGATTTTGATAAAGTTCAACATCAATACTACATACACAGAATATTCTTTGAGAAAAGTCTCTCTGCTTAGCATAATCTTTGGGAGGCTCCATAGCCCAGTGGTTAAGCATCCCGCCTACAATGCAGATGGTGATTGCAGGGTCACTGGTTCGAATCCTGGGTTCAACTGGTGTTTGTAGTATTTGTCATTTTCCACCTGATAGTGTTAACAGTCTCAATACATAGTTGGATGTTGCACTGTGTTTATTATTGTAATTGATTTTGATAAAGTTCAACATCAATACTACATACACAGAATATTCTTTGAGAAAAGTCTCTCTGCTTAGCATAATCTTTGGGAGGCTCCATAGCCCAGTGGTTAAGCATCCCGCCTACAATGCAGATGGTGATTGCAGGTTCACTGGTTCGAATCCCAGGTTAAACTGGTGTTTGTAGTATTTGTCATTTTCCACCTGGTAGTGTTAACAGTCTCAATACATAGTTGGATGTTGCACTGTGTTTATTATTGTAATTGATTTTGATAAAGTTCAACATCAATACTACATACACAGAATATTCTTTGAGAAAAGTCTCTCTGCTTAGCATAATCTTTGGGAGGCTCCATAGCCCAGTGGTTAAGCATCCCGCCTACAATGCAGATGGTGATTGCAGGGTCACTGGTTCGAATCCTGGGTTCAACTGGTGTTTGTAGTATTTGTCATTTTCCACCTGATAGTGTTAACAGTCTCAATACATAGTTGGATGTTGCACTGTGTTTATTATTGTAATTGATTTTGATAAAGTTCAACATCAATACTACATACACAGAATATTCTTTGAGAAAAGTCTCTCTGCTTAGCATAATCTTTGGGAGGCTCCATAGCCCAGTGGTTAAGCATCCCGCCTACAATGCAGATGGTGATTGCAGGTTCACTGGTTCGGATCCCAGGTTCAACTGGTGTTTGTAGTATTTGTCATTTTCCACCTGGTAGTGTTAACAGTCTCAATACATAGTTGGATATTGCACTGTGTTTATTATTGTAATTGATTTTGATAAAGTTCAACATCAATACTACATACACAGAATATTCTTTGAGAAAAGTCTCTCTGCTTAGCATAATCTTTGGGAGGCTCCATAGCCCAGTGGTTAAGCATCCCGCCTACAATGCAGATGGTGATTGCAGTTTCACTGGTTCGAATCCCAGGTTCAACTGGTGTTTGTAGTATTTGTCATTTTCCACCTGGTAGTGTTAACAGTCTCAATACATAGTTGGATGTTGCACTGTGTTTATTATTGTAATTGATTTTGATAAAGTTCAACATCAATACTACATACACAGAATATTCTTTGAGAAAAGTCTCTCTGCTTAGCATAATCTTTGGGAGGCTCCATAGCCCAGTGGTTAAGCATCCCGCCTACAGTGCAGATGGTGATTGCAGTTTCACTGGTTCAAATCCCAGGTTCAACTGGTGTTTGTAGTATTTGTCATTTTCCACCTGGTAGTGTTAACAGTCTCAATACATAGTTGGATGTTGCACTGTGTTTATTATTGTAATTGATTTTGATAAAGTTCAACATCAATACTACATACACAGAATATTCTTTGAGAAAAGTCTCTCTGCTTAGCATAATCTTTGGGAGGCTCCGTAGCCCAGTGGTTAAGCATCCCGCCTACAATGCAGATGGTGATTGCAAGTTCACTGGTTCGAATCCCAGGTTCAACTGGTGTTTGTAGTATTTGTCATTTTCCACCTGGTAGTGTTAACAGTCTCAATACATAGTTGGATGTTGCACTGTGTTTATTATTGTAATTGATTTTGATAAAGTTCAACATCAATACTACATACACAGAATATTCTTTGAGAAAAGTCTCTCTGCTTAGCATAATCTTTGGGAGGCTCCATAGCCCAGTGGTTAAGCATCCCACCTACAATGCAGATGGTGATTGCAGGTTCACTGGTTCGAATCCCAGGTTAAACTGGTGTTTGTAGTATTTGTCATTTTCCACCTGGTAGTGTTAACAGTCTCAATACATAGTTGGATGTTGCACTGTGTTTATTATTGTAATTGATTTTGATAAAGTTCAACATCAATACTACATACACAGAATATTCTTTGAGAAAAGTCTCTCTGCTTAGCATAATCTTTGGGAGGCTCCATAGCCCAGTGGTTAAGCATCCCGCCTACAATGCAGATGGTGATTGCAGTTTCACTGGTTCCGAATCCCAGGTTCAACTGGTGTTTGTAGTATTTGTCATTTTCCACCTGGTAGTGTTAACAGTCTCAATACATAGTTGGATGTTGCACTGTGTTTATTATTGTAATTGATTTTGATAAAGTTCAACATCAATACTACATACACAGAATATTCTTTGAGAAAAGTCTCTCTGCTTAGCATAATCTTTGGGAGGCTCCATAGCCCAGTGGTTAAGCATCCCGCCTACAATGCAGATGGTGATTGCAGGTTCACTGGTTCGAATCCCAGGTTCAACTGGTGTTTGTAGTATTTGTCATTTTCCACCTGGTAGTGTTAACAGTCTCAATACATAGTTGGATGTTGCACTGTGTTTATTATTGTAATTGATTTTGATAAAGTTCAACATCAATACTACATACACAGAATATTCTTTGAGAAAAGTCTCTCTGCTTAGCATAATCTTTGGGAGGCTCCATAGCCCGGTGGTTAAGTATCCCGCCTACAATGCAGATGGTGATTGCAGGGTCACTGGTTCAAATCCTGGGTTCAACTGGTGTTTGTAGTATTTGTCATTTTCCACCTGATAGTGTTAACAGTCTCAATACATAGTTGGATGTTGCACTGTGTTTATTATTGTAATTGATTTTGATAAAGTTCAACATCAATACTACATACACAGAATATTCTTTGAGAAAAGTCTCTCTGCTTAGCATAATCTTTGGGAGGCTCCATAGCCCAGTGGTTAAGCATCCCGCCTACAATGCAGATGGTGATTGCAAGTTCACTGGTTCAAATCCCAGGTTCAACTGGTGTTTGTAGTATTTGTCATTTTCCACCTGATAGTGTTAACAGTCTCAATACATAGTTGGATGTTGCACTGTGTTTATTATTGTAATTGATTTTGATAAAGTTCAACATCAATACTACATACACAGAATATTCTTTGAGAAAAGTCTCTCTGCTTAGCATAATCTTTGGGAGGCTCCGTAGCCCAGTGGTTAAGCATCCCGCCTACAATGCAGATGGTGATTGCAGGTTCACTGGTTCGAATCCCAGGTTCAACTGGTGTTTGTAGTATTTGTCATTTTCCACCTGGTAGTGTTAACAGTCTCAATACATAGTTGGATGTTGCACTGTGTTTATTATTGTAATTGATTTTGATAAAGTTCAACATCAATACTACATACACAGAATATTCTTTGAGAAAAGTCTCTCTGCTTAGCATAATCTTTGGGAGGCTCCATAGCCCAGTGGTTAAGCATCCCGCCTACAATGCAGATGGTGATTGCGGTTTCACTGGTTCGAATCCCAGGTTCAACTGGTGTTTGTAGTATTTGTCATTTTCCACCTGGTAGTGTTAATAGTCTCAATACATAGTTGGATGTTGCACTGTGTTTATTATTGTAATTGATTTTGATAAAGTTCAACATCAATACTACATACACAGAATATTCTTTGAGAAAAGTCTCTCTGCTTAGCATAGTCTTTGGGAGGCTCCATAGCCCAGTAGTTAAGCATCCCGCCTACAATGCAGATGGTGATTGCAGTTTCACTGGTTCAAATCCCAGGTTCAACTGGTGTTTGTAGTATTTGTCATTTTCCACCTGGTAGTGTTAATAGTCTCAATACATAGTTGGATGTTGCACTGTGTTTATTATTGTAATTGATTTTGATAAAGTTCAACATCAATACTACATACACAGAATATTCTTTGAGAAAAGTCTCTCTGCTTAGCATAATCTTTGGGAGGCTCCATAGCCCAGTGGTTAAGCATCCCACCTACAATGCAGATGGTGATTGCAGGGTCACTGGTTCGAATCCCAGGTTCAACTGGTGTTTGTAGTATTTGTCATTTTCCACCTGATAGTGTTAACAGTCTCAATACATAGTTGGATGTTGCACTGTGTTTATTATTGTAATTGATTTTGATAAAGTTCAACATCAATACTACATACACAGAATATTCTTTGAGAAAAGTCTCTCTGCTTAGCATAATCTTTGGGAGGCTCCGTAGCCCAGTGGTTAAGCATCCCGCCTACAATGCAGATGGTGATTGCAGGCTCACTGGTTCGAATCCCAGGTTAAACTGGTGTTTGTAGTATTTGTCATTTTCCACCTGGTAGTGTTAACAGTCTCAATACATAGTTGGATGTTGCACTGTGTTTATTATTGTAATTGATTTTGATAAAGTTCAACATCAATACTACATACACAGAATATTCTTTGAGAAAAGTCTCTCTGCTTAGCATAATCTTTGGGAGGCTCCATAGCCCAGTGGTTAAGCATCCCGCCTACAATGCAGATGGTGATTGCAGGGTCACTGGTTCGAATCCTGGGTTCAACTGGTGTTTGTAGTATTTGTCATTTTCCACCTGATAGTGTTAACAGTCTCAATACATAGTTGGATGTTGCACTGTGTTTATTATTGTAATTGATTTTGATAAAGTTCAACATCAATACTACATACACAGAATATTCTTTGAGAAAAGTCTCTCTGCTTAGCATAATCTTTGGGAGGCTCCATAGCCCAGTGGTTAAGCATCCCGCCTACAATGCAGATGGTGATTGCAGGTTCACTGGTTCGAATCCCAGGTTCAACTGGTGTTTGTAGTATTTGTCATTTTCCACCTGGTAGTGTTAACAGTCTCAATACATAGTTGGATGTTGCACTGTGTTTATTATTGTAATTGATTTTGATAAAGTTCAACATCAATACTACATACACAGAATATTCTTTGAGAAAAGTCTCTCTGCTTAGCATAATCTTTGGGAGGCTCCATAGCCCAGTGGTTAAGTATCCCGCCTACAATGCAGATGGTGATTGCAGGGTCACTGGTTCGAATCCTGGGTTCAACTGGTGTTTGTAGTATTTGTCATTTTCCACCTGATAGTGTTAACAGTCTCAATACATAGTTGGATGTTGCACTGTGTTTATTATTGTAATTGATTTTGATAAAGTTCAACATCAATACTACATACACAGAATATTCTTTGAGAAAAGTCTCTCTGCTTAGCATAATCTTTGGGAGGCTCCATAGCCCAGTGGTTAAGCATCCCGCCTACAATGCAGATGGTGATTGCAGTTTCACTGGTTCGAATCCCAGGTTCAACTGGTGTTTGTAGTATTTGTCATTTTCCACCTGGTAGTGTTAATAGTCTCAATACATAGTTGGATGTTGCACTGTGTTTATTATTGTAATTGATTTTGATAAAGTTCAACATCAATACTACATACACAGAATATTCTTTGAGAAAAGTCTCTCTGCTTAGCATAATCTTTGGGAGGCTCCATAGCCCAGTGGTTAAGCATCCCGCCTACAATGCAGATGGTGATTGCAGTTTCACTGGTTCGAATCCCAGGTTCAACTGGTGTTTGTAGTATTTGTCATTTTCCACCTGGTAGTGTTAATAGTCTCAATACATAGTTGGATGTTGCACTGTGTTTATTATTGTAATTGATTTTGATAAAGTTCAACATCAATACTACATACACAGAATATTCTTTGAGAAAAGTCTCTCTGCTTAGCATAATCTTTGGGAGGCTCCATAGCCCAGTGGTTAAGCATCCTGCCTACAATGCAGATGGTGATTGCAGTTTCACTGGTTCGAATCCCAGGTTCAACTGGTGTTTGTAGTATTTGTCATTTTCCACCTGGTAGTGTTAATAGTCTCAATACATAGTTGGATGTTGCACTGTGTTTATTATTGTAATTGATTTTGATAAAGTTCAACATCAATACTACATACACAGAATATTCTTTGAGAAAAGTCTCTCTGCTTAGCATAATCTTTGGGAGGCTCCATAGCCCAGTGGTTAAGCATCCCGCCTACAATGCAGATGGTGATTGCAGGGTCACTGGTTCGAATCCCGGGTTCAACTGGTGTTTGTAGTATTTGTCATTTTCCACCTGATAGTGTTAACAGTCGCAATACATAGTTGGATGTTGCACTGTGTTTATTATTGTAATTGATTTTGATAAAGTTCAACATCAATACTACATACACAGAATATTCTTTGAGAAAAGTCTCTCTGCTTAGCATAATCTTTGGGAGGCTCCATAGCCAAGTGGTTAAGCATCCCGCCTACAATGCAGATGGTGATTGCAGGTTCACTGGTTCGAATCCCAGGTTAAACTGGTGTTTGTAGTATTTGTCATTTTCCACCTGGTAGTGTTAACAGTCTCAATACATAGTTGGATGTTGCACTGTGTTTATTATTGTAATTGATTTTGATAAAGTTCAACATCAATACTACATACACAGAATATTCTTTGAGAAAAGTCTCTCTGCTTAGCATAATCTTTGGGAGGCTCCATAGCCCAGTGGTTAAGCATCCCGCCTACAATGCAGATGGTGATTGCAGGGTCACTGGTTCGAATCCTGGGTTCAACTGGTGTTTGTAGTATTTGTCATTTTCCACCTGATAGTGTTAACAGTCTCAATACATAGTTGGATGTTGCACTGTGTTTATTATTGTAATTGATTTTGATAAAGTTCAACATCAATACTACATACACAGAATATTCTTTGAGAAAAGTCTCTCTGCTTAGCATAATCTTTGGGAGGCTCCATAGCCCAGTGGTTAAGCATCCCGCCTACAATGCAGATGGTGATTGCAGGTTCACTGGTTCAAATCCCAGGTTCAACTGGTGTTTGTAGTATTTGTCATTTTCCACCTGGTAGTGTTAATAGTCTCAATACATAGTTGGATGTTGCACTGTGTTTATTATTGTAATTGATTTTGATAAAGTTCAACATCAATACTACATACACAGAATATTCTTTGAGAAAAGTCTCTCTGCTTAGCATAATCTTTGGGAGGCTCCATAGCCCAGTGGTTAAGCATCCCGCCTACAATGCAGATGGTGATTGCAGGTTCACTGGTTCAAATCCCAGGTTCAACTGGTGTTTGTAGTATTTGTCATTTTCCACCTGATAGTGTTAACAGTCTCAATACATAGTTGGATGTTGCACTGTGTTTATTATTGTAATTGATTTTGATAAAGTTCAACATCAATACTACATACACAGAATATTCTTTGAGAAAAGTCTCTCTGCTTAGCATAATCTTTGGGAGGCTCCATAGCCCAGTGGTTAAGCATCCCGCCTACAATGCAGATGGTGATTGCAGGTTCACTGGTTCGAATCCCAGGTTCAACTGGTGTTTGTAGTATTTGTCATTTTCCACCTGGTAGTGTTAACAGTCTCAATACATAGTTGGATGTTGCACTGTGTTTATTATTGTAATTGATTTTGATAAAGTTCAACATCAATACTACATACACAGAATATTCTTTGAGAAAAGTCTCTCTGCTTAGCTTAATCTTTGGGAGGCTCCATAGCCCAGTGGTTAAGCATCCCACCTACAATGCAGATGGTGATTGCAGGGTCACTGGTTCGAATCCTGGGTTCAACTGGTGTTTGTAGTATTTGTCATTTTCCACCTGGTAGTGTTAACAGTCTCAATACATAGTTGGATGTTGCACTGTGTTTATTATTGTAATTGATTTTGATAAAGTTCAACATCAATACTACATACACAGAATATTCTTTGAGAAAAGTCTCTCTGCTTAGCATAATCTTTGGGAGGCTCCATAGCCCAGTGGTTAAGCATCCCGCCTACTAATGCAGATGGTGATTGCAGGGTCACTGGTTCGAATCCCGGGTTCAACTGGTGTTTGTAGTATTTGTCATTTTCCACCTGGTAGTGTTAACAGTCTCAATACATAGTTGGATGTTGCACTGTTTATTATTGTAATTGATTTTGATAAAGTTCAACATCAATACTACATACACAGAATATTCTTTGAGAAAAGTCTCTCTGCTTAGCATAATCTTTGAGAAGCTCCATAGCCCAGTGGTTAAGCATCCCACCTACAATGCAGATGGTGATTGCAGGTTCACTGGTTCGAATCCCAGGTTCAACTGGTGTTTGTAGTATTTGTCATTTTCCACCTGATAGTGTTAACAGTCTCAATACATAGTTGGATGTTGCACTGTGTTTATTATTGTAATTGATTTTGATAAAGTTCAACATCAATACTACATACACAGAATATTCTTTGAGAAAAGTCTCTCTGCTTAGCATAATCTTTGGGAGGCTCCATAGCCCAGTGGTTAAGCATCCCACCTACAATGCAGATGGTGATTGCAGGGTCACTGGTTCGAATCCTGGGTTCAACTGGTGTTTGTAGTATTTGTCATTTTCCACCTGATAGTGTTAACAGTCTCAATACATAGTTGGATGTTGCACTGTGTTTATTATTGTAATTGATTTTGATAAAGTTCAACATCAATACTACATACACAGAATATTCTTTGAGAAAAGTCTCTCTGCTTAGCATAATCTTTGGGAGGCTCCATAGCCCAGTGGTTAAGCATCCCGCCTACAATGCAGATGTTGATTGCAGGTTCACTGGTACGAATCCCAGGTTCAACTGGTGTTTGTAGTATTTGTCATTTTCCACCTGGTAGTGTTAACAGTCTCAATACATAGTTGGATGTTGCACTGTGTTTATTATTGTAATTGATTTTGATAAAGTTCAACATCAATACTACATACACAGAATATTCTTTGAGAAAAGTCTCTCTGCTTAGCATAATCTTTGGGAGGCTCCATAGCCCAGTGGTTAAGCATCCCACCTACAATGCAGATGGTGATTGCAAGTTCACTGGTTCAAATCCCAGGTTAAACTGGTGTTTGTAGTATTTGTCATTTTCCACCTGGTAGTGTTAACAGTCTCAATACATAGTTGGATGTTGCACTGTGTTTATTATTGTAATTGATTTTGATAAAGTTCAACATCAATACTACATACACAGAATATTCTTTGAGAAAAGTCTCTCTGCTTAGCATAATTTTTGGGAGGCTCCATAGCCCAGTGGTTAAGCATCCTGCCTACTAATGCAGATGGTGATTGCAGGGTCACTGGTTCGAATCCCAGGTTCAACTGGTGTTTGTAGTATTTGTCATTTTCCACCTGGTAGTGTTAACAGTCTCAATACATAGTTGGATGTTGCACTGTGTTTATTATTGTAATTGATTTTGATAAAGTTCAACATCAATACTACATACACAGAATATTCTTTGAGAAAAGTCTCTCTGCTTAGCATAATCTTTGGGAGGCTCCATAGCCCAGTGGTTAAGCATCCCGCCTACAATGCAGATTGCGATTGCAGGGTCACTGGTTCAAATCCCGGGTTCAACTGGTGTTTGTAGTATTTGTCATTTTCCACCTGGTAGTGTTAACAGTCTCAATACATAGTTGGATGTTGCACTGTGTTTATTATTGTAATTGATTTTGATAAAGTTCAACATCAATACTACATACACAGAATATTCTTTGAGAAAAGTCTCTCTGCTTAGCATAATCTTTGGGAGGCTCCATAGCCCAGTGGTTAAGCATCCCACCTACAATGCAGATGGTGATTGCAGGTTTACTGGTTCGAATCCCAGGTTAAACTGGTGTTTGTAGTATTTGTCATTTTCCACCTGGTAGTGTTAACAGTCTCAATACATAGTTGGATGTTGCACTGTGTTTATTATTGTAATTGATTTTGATAAAGTTCAACATCAATACTACATACACAGAATATTCTTTGAGAAAAGTCTCTCTGCTTAGCATAATCTTTGGGAGGCTCCATAGCCCAGTGGTTAAGCATCCCGCCTACAATGCAGATGGTGATTGCAGTTTCACTGGTTCTGAATCCCAGGTTCAACTGGTGTTTGTAGTATTTGTCATTTTCCACCTGGTAGTGTTAACAGTCTCAATACATAGTTGGATGTTGCACTGTGTTTATTATTGTAATTGATTTTGATAAAGATCAACATCAATACTACATACACAGAATATTCTTTGAGAAAAGTCTCTCTGCTTAGCATAATCTTTGGGAGGCTCCATAGCCCAGTGGTTAAGCATCCCACCTACAATGCAGATGGTGATTGCAGGTTCACTGGTTCGAATCCCAGGTTCAACTGGTGTTTGTAGTATTTGTCATTTTCCACCTGATAGTGTTAACAGTCTCAATACATAGTTGGATGTTGCACTGTTTATTATTGTAATTGATTTTGATAAAGTTCAACATCAATACTACATACACAGAATATTCTTTGAGAAAAGTCTCTCTGCTTAGCATAATCTTTGGGAGGCTCCATAGCCCAGTGGTTAAGCATCCCACCTACAATGCAGATGGTGATTGCAGGGTCACTGGTTCGAATCCTGGGTTCAACTGGTGTTTGTAGTATTTGTCATTTTCCACCTGATAGTGTTAACAGTCTCAATACATAGTTGGATGTTGCACTGTGTTTATTATTGTAATTGATTTTGATAAAGTTCAACATCAATACTACATACACAGAATATTCTTTGAGAAAAGTCTCTCTGCTTAGCATAATCTTTGGGAGGCTCCATAGCCCAGTGGTTAAGCATCCCGCCTACAATGCAGATGTTGATTGCAGGTTCACTGGTACGAATCCCAGGTTCAACTGGTGTTTGTAGTATTTGTCATTTTCCACCTGGTAGTGTTAACAGTCTCAATACATAGTTGGATGTTGCACTGTGTTTATTATTGTAATTGATTTTGATAAAGTTCAACATCAATACTACATACACAGAATATTCTTTGAGAAAAGTCTCTCTGCTTAGCATAATCTTTGGGAGGCTCCATAGCCCAGTGGTTAAGCATCCCACCTACAATGCAGATGGTGATTGCAGGTTCACTGGTTCGAATCCCAGGTTAAACTGGTGTTTGTAGTATTTGTCATTTTCCACCTGGTAGTGTTAACAGTCTCAATACATAGTTGGATGTTGCACTGTGTTTATTATTGTAATTGATTTTGATAAAGTTCAACATCAATACTACATACACAGAATATTCTTTGAGAAAAGTCTCTCTGCTTAGCATAATCTTTGGGAGGCTCCATAGCCCAGTGGTTAAGCATCCTGCCTACTAATGCAGATGGTGATTGCAGGGTCACTGGTTCGAATCCCAGGTTCAACTGGTGTTTGTAGTATTTGTCATTTTCCACCTGGTAGTGTTAACAGTCTCAATACATAGTTGGATGTTGCACTGTGTTTATTATTGTAATTGATTTTGATAAAGTTCAACATCAATACTACATACACAGAATATTCTTTGAGAAAAGTCTCTCTGCTTAGCATAATCTTTGGGAGGCTCCATAGCCCAGTGGTTAAGCATCCCGCCTACAATGCAGATTGCGATTGCAGGGTCACTGGTTCAAATCCCGGGTTCAACTGGTGTTTGTAGTATTTGTCATTTTCCACCTGGTAGTGTTAACAGTCTCAATACATAGTTGGATGTTGCACTGTGTTTATTATTGTAATTGATTTTGATAAAGTTCAACATCAATACTACATACACAGAATATTCTTTGAGAAAAGTCTCTCTGCTTAGCATAATCTTTGGGAGGCTCCATAGCCCAGTGGTTAAGCATCCCACCTACAATGCAGATGGTGATTGCAGGTTTACTGGTTCGAATCCCAGGTTAAACTGGTGTTTGTAGTATTTGTCATTTTCCACCTGGTAGTGTTAACAGTCTCAATACATAGTTGGATGTTGCACTGTGTTTATTATTGTAATTGATTTTGATAAAGTTCAACATCAATACTACATACACAGAATATTCTTTGAGAAAAGTCTCTCTGCTTAGCATAATCTTTGGGAGGCTCCATAGCCCAGTGGTTAAGCATCCCGCCTACAATGCAGATGGTGATTGCAGTTTCACTGGTTCTGAATCCCAGGTTCAACTGGTGTTTGTAGTATTTGTCATTTTCCACCTGGTAGTGTTAACAGTCTCAATACATAGTTGGATGTTGCACTGTGTTTATTATTGTAATTGATTTTGATAAAGATCAACATCAATACTACATACACAGAATATTCTTTGAGAAAAGTCTCTCTGCTTAGCATAATCTTCGGGAGGCTCCATAGCCCAGTGGTTAAGCATCCCGCCTACAATGCAGATGGTGATTGCAGTTTCACTGGTTCGAATCCCAGGTTCAACTGGTGTTTGTAGTATTTGTCATTTTCCACCTGGTAGTGTTAACAGTCTCAATACATAGTTGGATGTTGCACTGTTTATTATTGTAATTGATTTTGATAAAGTTCAACATCAATACTACATACACAGAATATTCTTTGAGAAAAGTCTCTCTGCTTAGCTTAATCTTTGGGAGGCTCCATAGCCCAGTGGTTAAGCATCCCACCTACAATGAAGATGGTGATTGCAGGGTCACTGGTTCGAATCCCAGGTTCAACTGGTGTTTGTAGTATTTGTCATTTTCCACCTGATAGTGTTAACAGTCTCAATACATAGTTGGATGTTGCACTGTGTTTATTATTGTAATTGATTTTGATAAAGTTCAACATCAATACTACATACACAGAATATTCTTTGAGAAAAGTCTCTCTGCTTAGCATAATCTTCGGGAGGCTCCATAGCCCAGTGGTTAAGTATCCCGCCTACAATGCAGATGGTGATTGCAGGGTCACTGGTTCGAATCCCAGGTTCAACTGGTGTTTGTAGTATTTGTCATTTTCCACCTGATAGTGTTAACAGTCTCAATACATAGTTGGATATTGCACTGTGTTTATTATTGTAATTGATTTTGATAAAGTTCAACATCAATACTACATACACAGAATATTCTTTGAGAAAAGTCTCTCTGCTTAGCATAATCTTCGGGAGGCTCCATAGCCCAGTGGTTAAGTATCCCGCCTACAATGCAGATGGTGATTGCAGGGTCACTGGTTCAAATCCCAGGTTCAACTGGTGTTTGTAGTATTTGTCATTTTCCACCTGGTAGTGTTAACAGTCTCAATACATAGTTGGATGTTGCACTGTGTTTATTATTGTAATTGATTTTGATAAAGTTCAACATCAATACTACATACACAGAATATTCTTTGAGAAAAGTCTCTCTGCTTAGCATAATCTTTGGGAGGCTCCATAGCCCAGTGGTTAAGCATCCCGCCTTCAATGCAGATGGTGATTGCAGGTTCACTGGTTTGAATCCCAGGTTCAACTGGTGTTTGTAGTATTTGTCATTTTCCACCTGATAGTGTTAACAGTCTCAATACATAGTTGGATGTTGCACTGTGTTTATTATTGTAATTGATTTTGATAAAGTTCAACATCAATACTACATACACAGAATATTCTTTGAGAAAAGTCTCTCTGCTTAGCATAATCTTTGGGAGGCTCCATAGCCCAGTGGTTAAGCATCCCGCCTACAATGCAGATGGTGATTGCAGGTTCACTGGTTCGAATCCCAGGTTCAACTGGTGTTTGTAGTATTTGTCATTTTCCACCTGATAGTGTTAACAGTCTCAATACATAGTTGGATATTGCACTGTGTTTATTATTGTAATTGATTTTGATAAAGTTCAACATCAATACTACATACACAGAATATTCTTTGAGAAAAGTCTCTCTGCTTAGCATAATCTTCGGGAGGCTCCATAGCCCAGTGGTTAAGTATCCCGCCTACAATGCAGATGGTGATTGCAGGGTCACTGGTTCGAATCCCAGGTTCAACTGGTGTTTGTAGTATTTGTCATTTTCCACCTGGTAGTGTTAACAGTCTCAATACATAGTTGGATGTTGCACTGTGTTTATTATTGTAATTGATTTTGATAAAGTTCAACATCAATACTACATACACAGAATATTCTTTGAGAAATGTCTCTCTGCTTAGCATAATCTTTGGGAGGCTCCATAGCCCAGTGGTTAAGCATCCCGCCTACAATGCAGATTGCGATTGCAGGGTCACTGGTTCGAATCCCGGGTTCAACTGGTGTTTGTAGTATTTGTCATTTTCCACCTGGTAGTGTTAACAGTCTCAATACATAGTTGGATGTTGCACTGTGTTTATTATTGTAATTGATTTTGATAAAGTTCAACATCAATACTACATACACAGAATATTCTTTGAGAAAAGTCTCTCTGCTTAGCATAATCTTTGGGAGGCTACGTAGCCCAGTAGTTAAGCATCCCGCCTACAATGCAGATGGTGATTGCAGGTTCACTGGTTCGAATCCCAGGTTCAACTGGTGTTTGTAGTATTTGTCATTTTCCACCTGGTAGTGTTAACAGTCTCAATACATAGTTGGATGTTGCACTGTGTTTATTATTGTAATTGATTTTGATAAAGTTCAACATCAATACTACATACACAGAATATTCTTTGAGAAAAGTCTCTCTGCTTAGCATAATCTTCGGGAGGCTCCATAGCCCAGTGGTTAAGTATCCCGCCTACAATGCAGATGGTGATTGCAGGGTCACTGGTTCAAATCCCAGGTTCAACTGGTGTTTGTAGTATTTGTCATTTTCCACCTGGTAGTGTTAACAGTCTCAATACATAGTTGGATGTTGCACTGTGTTTATTATTGTAATTGATTTTGATAAAGTTCAACATCAATACTACATACACAGAATATTCTTTGAGAAAAGTCTCTCTGCTTAGCATAATCTTTGGGAGGCTCCATAGCCCAGTGGTTAAGCATCCCACCTACAATGCAGATGGTGATTGCAGGTTCACTGGTTCGAATCCCAGGTTAAACTGGTGTTTGTAGTATTTGTCATTTTCCACCTGGTAGTGTTAACAGTCTCAATACATAGTTGGATGTTGCACTGTGTTTATTATTGTAATTGATTTTGATAAAGTTCAACATCAATACTACATACACAGAATATTCTTTGAGAAAAGTCTCTCTGCTTAGCATAATCTTTGGGAGGCTCCATAGCCCAGTGGTTAAGCATCCCGCCTACAATGCAGATGGTGATTGCAGTTTCACTGGTTCAAATCCCAGGTTCAACTGGTGTTTGTAGTATTTGTCATTTTCCACCTGGTAGTGTTAACAGTCTCAATACATAGTTGGATGTTGCACTGTGTTTATTATTGTAATTGATTTTGATAAAGTTCAACATCAATACTACATACACAGAATATTCTTTGAGAAAAGTCTCTCTGCTTAGCTTAATCTTTGGGAGGCTCCATAGCCCAGTGGTTAAGCATCCCACCTACAATGAAGATGGTGATTGCAGGGTCACTGGTTCGAATCCCGGGTTCAACTGGTGTTTGTAGTATTTGTCATTTTCCACCTGATAGTGTTAACAGTCTCAATACATAGTTGGATGTTGCACTGTGTTTATTATTGTAATTGATTTTGATAAAGTTCAACATCAATACTACATACACAGAATATTCTTTGAGAAAAGTCTCTCTGCTTAGCATAATCTTCGGGAGGCTCCATAGCCCAGTGGTTAAGTATCCCGCCTACAATGCAGATGGTGATTGCAGGGTCACTGGTTCGAATCCCAGGTTCAACTGGTGTTTGTAGTATTTGTCATTTTCCACCTGGTAGTGTTAACAGTCTCAATACATAGTTGGATGTTGCACTGTGTTTATTATTGTAATTGATTTTGATAAAGTTCAACATCAATACTACATACACAGAATATTCTTTGAGAAAAGTCTCTCTGCTTAGCATAATCTTTGGGAGGCTCCATAGCCCAGTGGTTAAGCATCCCGCCTACAATGCAGATGGTGATTGCAGGTTCACTGGTTTGAATCCCAGGTTCAACTGGTGTTTGTAGTATTTGTCATTTTCCACCTGATAGTGTTAACAGTCTCAATACATAGTTGGATGTTGCACTGTGTTTATTATTGTAATTGATTTTGATAAAGTTCAACATCAATACTACATACACAGAATATTCTTTGAGAAAAGTCTCTCTGCTTAGCATAATCTTTGGGAGGCTCCATAGCCCAGTGGTTAAGCATCCCGCCTACAATGCAGATGGTGATTGCAGGTTCACTGGTTCGAATCCCAGGTTCAACTGGTGTTTGTAGTATTTGTCATTTTCCACCTGATAGTGTTAACAGTCTCAATACATAGTTGGATATTGCACTGTGTTTATTATTGTAATTGATTTTGATAAAGTTCAACATCAATACTACATACACAGAATATTCTTTGAGAAAAGTCTCTCTGCTTAGCATAATCTTCGGGAGGCTCCATAGCCCAGTGGTTAAGTATCCCGCCTACAATGCAGATGGTGATTGCAGGGTCACTGGTTCAAATCCCAGGTTCAACTGGTGTTTGTAGTATTTGTCATTTTCCACCTGGTAGTGTTAACAGTCTCAATACATAGTTGGATGTTGCACTGTGTTTATTATTGTAATTGATTTTGATAAAGTTCAACATCAATACTACATACACAGAATATTCTTTGAGAAAAGTCTCTCTGCTTAGCATAATCTTTGGGAGGCTCCATAGCCCAGTGGTTAAGCATCCCGCCTACAATGCAGATGGTGATTGCAGGTTCACTGGTTCGAATCCCAGGTTCAACTGGTGTTTGTAGTATTTGTCATTTTCCACCTGATAGTGTTAACAGTCTCAATACATAGTTGGATATTGCACTGTGTTTATTATTGTAATTGATTTTGATAAAGTTCAACATCAATACTACATACACAGAATATTCTTTGAGAAAAGTCTCTCTGCTTAGCATAATCTTCGGGAGGCTCCATAGCCCAGTGGTTAAGTATCCCGCCTACAATGCAGATGGTGATTGCAGGGTCACTGGTTCGAATCCCAGGTTCAACTGGTGTTTGTAGTATTTGTCATTTTCCACCTGGTAGTGTTAACAGTCTCAATACATAGTTGGATGTTGCACTGTGTTTATTATTGTAATTGATTTTGATAAAGTTCAACATCAATACTACATACACAGAATATTCTTTGAGAAAAGTCTCTCTGCTTAGCATAATCTTCGGGAGGCTCCATAGCCCAGTGGTTAAGTATCCCGCCTACAATGCAGATGGTGATTGCAGGGTCACTGGTTCGAATCCCAGGTTCAACTGGTGTTTGTAGTATTTGTCATTTTCCACCTGGTAGTGTTAACAGTCTCAATACATAGTTGGATGTTGCACTGTGTTTATTATTGTAATTGATTTTGATAAAGTTCAACATCAATACTACATACACAGAATATTCTTTGAGAAAAGTCTCTCTGCTTAGCATAATCTTTGGGAGGCTCCATAGCCCAGTGGTTAAGCATCCCGCCTACTAATGCAGATGGTGATTGCAGGGTCACTGGTTCGAATCCCAGGTTCAACTGGTGTTTGTAGTATTTGTCATTTTCCACCTGGTAGTGTTAACAGTCTCAATACATAGTTGGATGTTGCACTGTGTTTATTATTGTAATTGATTTTGATAAAGTTCAACATCAATACTACATACACAGAATATTCTTTGAGAAAAGTCTCTCTGCTTAGCATAATCTTTGGGAGGCTCCATAGCCCAGTGGTTAAGCATCCCACCTACAATGCAGATGGTGATTGCAGGTTCACTGGTTCGAATCCCAGGTTCAACTGGTGTTTGTAGTATTTGTCATTTTCCACCTGGTAGTGTTAACAGTCTCAATACATAGTTGGATGTTGCACTGTGTTTATTATTGTAATTGATTTTGATAAAGTTCAACATCAATACTACATACACAGAATATTCTTTGAGAAAAGTCTCTCTGCTTAGCATAATCTTTGGGAGGCTCCATAGCCCAGTGGTTAAGCATCCCGCCTACTAATGCAGATGGTGATTGCAGGGTCACTGGTTCGAATCCCAGGTTCAACTGGTGTTTGTAGTATTTGTCATTTTCCACCTGGTAGTGTTAACAGTCTCAATACATAGTTGGATGTTGCACTGTGTTTATTATTGTAATTGATTTTGATAAAGTTCAACATCAATACTACATACACAGAATATTCTTTGAGAAAAGTCTCTCTGCTTAGCATAATCTTTGGGAGGCTCCATAGCCCAGTGGTTAAGCATCCCACCTACAATGCAGATGGTGATTGCAGGTTCACTGGTTCGAATCCCAGGTTAAACTGGTGTTTGTAGTATTTGTCATTTTCCACCTGGTAGTGTTAACAGTCTCAATACATAGTTGGATGTTGCACTGTGTTTATTATTGTAATTGATTTTGATAAAGTTCAACATCAATACTACATACACAGAATATTCTTTGAGAAAAGTCTCTCTGCTTAGCATAATCTTTGGGAGGCTCCATAGCCCAGTGGTTAAGCATCCTGCCTACTAATGCAGATGGTGATTGCAGGGTCACTGGTTCGAATCCCAGGTTCAACTGGTGTTTGTAGTATTTGTCATTTTCCACCTGGTAGTGTTAACAGTCTCAATACATAGTTGGATGTTGCACTGTGTTTATTATTGTAATTGATTTTGATAAAGTTCAACATCAATACTACATACACAGAATATTCTTTGAGAAAAGTCTCTCTGCTTAGCATAATCTTTGGGAGGCTCCATAGCCCAGTGGTTAAGCATCCCGCCTACAATGCAGATTGCGATTGCAGGGTCACTGGTTCGAATCCCAGGTTCAACTGGTGTTTGTAGTATTTGTCATTTTCCACCTGGTAGTGTTAACAGTCTCAATACATAGTTGGATGTTGCACTGTGTTTATTGTTGTAATTGATTTTGATAAAGTTCAACATCAATACTACATACACAGAATATTCTTTGAGAAAAGTCTCTCTGCTTAGCATAATCTTTGGGAGGCTCCATAGCCCAGTGGTTAAGCATCCCACCTACAATGCAGATGGTGATTGCAGGTTTACTGGTTCGAATCCCAGGTTAAACTGGTGTTTGTAGTATTTGTCATTTTCCACCTGGTAGTGTTAACAGTCTCAATACATAGTTGGATGTTGCACTGTGTTTATTATTGTAATTGATTTTGATAAAGTTCAACATCAATACTACATACACAGAATATTCTTTGAGAAAAGTCTCTCTGCTTAGCATAATCTTTGGGAGGCTCCATAGCCCAGTGGTTAAGCATCCCGCCTACAATGCAGATGGTGATTGCAGTTTCACTGGTTCTGAATCCCAGGTCCAACTGGTGTTTGTAGTATTTGTCATTTTCCACCTGGTAGTGTTAACAGTCTCAATACATAGTTGGATGTTGCACTGTGTTTATTATTGTAATTGATTTTGATAAAGATCAACATCAATACTACATACACAGAATATTCTTTGAGAAAAGTCTCTCTGCTTAGCATAATCTTTGGGAGGCTCCATAGCCCAGTGGTTAAGCAGCCCGCCTACAATGCAGATGGTGATTGCAGTTTCACTGGTTCGAATCCCAGGTTCAACTGGTGTTTGTAGTATTTGTCATTTTCCACCTGGTAGTGTTAACAGTCTCAATACATAGTTGGATGTTGCACTGTGTTTATTATTGTAATTGATTTTGATAAAGTTCAACATCAATACTACATACACAGAATATTCTTTGAGAAAAGTCTCTCTGCTTAGCATAATCTTTGGGAGGCTCCATAGCCCAGTGGTTAAGCATCCCGCCTACAATGCAGATGGTGATTGCAGGTTCACTGGTACAAATCCCAGGTTAAACTGGTGTTTGTAGTATTTGTCATTTTCCACCTGGTAGTGTTAACAGTCTCAATACATAGTTGGATGTTGCACTGTGTTTATTATTGTAATTGATTTTGAGAAAGTTCAACATCAATACTACATACACAGAATATTCTTTGAGAAAAGTCTCTCTGCTTAGCATAATCTTTGGGAGGCTCCATAGCCCAGTGGTTAAGCATCCCGCCTACAATGCAGATGGTGATTGCAGGTTCACTGGTTCGAATCCCAGGTTCAACTGGTGTTTGTAGTATTTGTCATTTTCCACCTGATAGTGTTAACAGTCTCAATACATAGTTGGATGTTGCACTGTGTTTATTATTGTAATTGATTTTGATAAAGTTCAACATCAATACTACATACACAGAATATTCTTTGAGAAAAGTCTCTCTGCTTAGCATAATCTTTGGGAGGCTCCATAGCCCAGTGGTTAAGCATCCCGCCTACAATGCAGATGGTGATTGCAGGTTCACTGGTTTGAATCCCAGGTTAAACTGGTGTTTGTAGTGTTTGTCATTTTCCACCTGGTAGTGTTAACAGTCTCAATACATAGTTGGATGTTGCACTGTGTTTATTATTGTAATTGATTTTGATAAAGTTCAACATCAATACTACATACACAGAATATTCTTTGAGAAAAGTCTCTCTGCTTAGCATAATCTTTGGGAGGCTCCATAGCCCAGTGGTTAAGCATCCCGCCTACAATGCAGATGGTGATTGCAGGTTCACTGGTTCGAATCCCAGGTTAAACTGGTGTTTGTAGTATTTGTCATTTTCCACCTGGTAGTGTTAACAGTCTCAATACATAGTTGGATGTTGCACTGTGTTTATTATTGTAATTGATTTTGATAAAGTTCAACATCAATACTACATACACAGAATATTCTTTGAGAAAAGTCTCTCTGCTTAGCATAATCTTTGGGAGGCTCCATAGCCCAGTGGTTAAGCATCCCGCCTACAATGCAGATGGTGATTGCAGTTTCACTGGTTCGAATCCCAGGTTCAACTGGTGTTTGTAGTGTTTGTCATTTTCCACCTGGTAGTGTTAACAGTCTCAATACATAGTTGGATGTTGCACTGTGTTTATTATTGTAATTGATTTTGATAAAGTTCAACATCAATACTACATACACAGAATATTCTTTGAGAAAAGTCTCTCTGCTTAGCTTAATCTTTGGGAGGCTCCATAGCCCAGTGGTTAAGCATCCCACCTACAATGAAGATGGTGATTGCAGGTTCACTGGTTCGAATCCCAGGTTCAACTGGTGTTTGTAGTATTTGTCATTTTCCACCCGGTAGTGTTAACAGTCTCAATACATAGTTGGATGTTGCACTGTGTTTATTATTGTAATTGATTTTGATAAAGTTCAACATCAATACTACATACACAGAATATTCTTTGAGAAAAGTCTCTCTGCTTAGCATAATCTTCGGGAGGCTCCATAGCCCAGTGGTTAAGTATCCCGCCTACAATGCAGATGGTGATTGCAGGGTCACTGGTTCGAATCCCAGGTTCAACTGGTGTTTGTAGTATTTGTCATTTTCCACCTGGTAGTGTTAACAGTCTCAATACATAGTTGGATGTTGCACTGTGTTTATTATTGTAATTGATTTTGATAAAGTTCAACATCAATACTACATACACAGAATATTCTTTGAGAAAAGTCTCTCTGCTTAGCATAATCTTTGGGAGGCTCCATAGCCCAGTGGTTAAGCATCCCGCCTACTAATGCAGATGGTGATTGCAGGGTCACTGGTTCAAATCCCAGGTTCAACTGGTATTTGTCATTTTCCACCTGGTAGTGTTAACAGTCTCAATACATAGTTGGATGTTGCACTGTGTTTATTATTGTAATTGATTTTGATAAAGTTCAACATCAATACTACATACACAGAATATTCTTTGAGAAAAGTCTCTCTGCTTAGCATAATCTTTGGGAGGCTCCATAGCCCAGTGGTTAAGTATCCCGCCTACAATGCAGATGGTGATTGCAGGGTCACTGGTTCGAATCCCGGGTTCAACTGGTGTTTGTAGTATTTGTCATTTTCCACCTGATAGTGTTAACAGTCTCAATACATAGTTGGATGTTGCACTGTGTTTATTATTGTAATTGATTTTGATAAAGTTCAACATCAATACTACATACACAGAATATTCTTTGAGAAAAGTCTCTCTGCTTAGCATAATCTTGGGGAGGCTCCATAGCCCAGTGGTTAAGTATCCCGCCTACAATGCAGATGGTGATTGCAGGTTCACTGGTTCGAATCCCAGGTTCAACTGGTGTTTGTAGTATTTGTCATTTTCCACCTGATAGTGTTAACAGTCTCAATACATAGTTGGATGTTGCACTGTGTTTATTATTGTAATTGATTTTGATAAAGTTCAACATCAATACTACATACACAGAATATTCTTTGAGAAAAGTCTCTCTGCTTAGCATAATCTTTGGGAGGCTCCATAGCCCAGTGGTTAAGCATCCCACCTACAATGCAGATGGTGATTGCAGGTTCACTGGTTCGAATCCCAGGTTAAACTGGTGTTTGTAGTATTTGTCATTTTCCACCTGGTAGTGTTAACAGTCTCAATACATAGTTGGATGTTGCACTGTGTTTATTATTGTAATTGATTTTGATAAAGTTCAACATCAATACTACATACACAGAATATTCTTTGAGAAAAGTCTCTCTGCTTAGCATAATCTTTGGGAGGCTCCATAGCCCAGTGGTTAAGCATCCCGCCTACAATGCAGATGGTGATTGCAGTTTCACTGGTTCGAATCCCAGGTTCAACTGGTGTTTGTAGTATTTGTCATTTTCCACCTGGTAGTGTTAACAGTCTCAATACATAGTTGGATGTTGCACTGTGTTTATTATTGTAATTGATTTTGATAAAGTTCAACATCAATACTACATACACAGAATATTCTTTGAGAAAAGTCTCTCTGCTTAGCTTAATCTTTGGGAGGCTCCATAGCCCAGTGGTTAAGCATCCCACCTACAATGAAGATGGTGATTGCAGGGTCACTAGTTCGAATCCCGGGTTCAACTGGTGTTTGTAGTATTTGTCATTTTCCACCTGATAGTGTTAACAGTCTCAATACATAGTTGGATGTTGCACTGTGTTTATTATTGTAATTGATTTTGATAAAGTTCAACATCAATACTACATACACAGAATATTCTTTGAGAAAAGTCTCTCTGCTTAGCTTAATCTTTGGGAGGCTCCATAGCCCAGTGGTTAAGCATCCCACCTACAATGAAGATGGTGATTGCAGGGTCACTAGTTCGAATCCCGGGTTCAACTGGTGTTTGTAGTATTTGTCATTTTCCACCTGATAGTGTTAACAGTCTCAATACATAGTTGGATGTTGCACTGTGTTTATTATTGTAATTGATTTTGATAAAGTTCAACATCAATACTACATACACAGAATATTCTTTGAGAAAAGTCTCTCTGCTTAGCATAATCTTCGGGAGGCTCCATAGCCCAGTGGTTAAGTATCCCGCCTACAATGCAGATGGTGATTGCAGGGTCACTGGTTCGAATCCCAGGTTCAACTGGTGTTTGTAGTATTTGTCATTTTCCACCTGGTAGTGTTAACAGTCTCAATACATAGTTGGATGTTGCACTGTGTTTATTATTGTAATTGATTTTGATAAAGTTCAATATCAATACTACATACACAGAATATTCTTTGAGAAAAGTCTCTCTGCTTAGCATAATCTTTGGGAGGCTCCATAGCCCAGTGGTTAAGCATCCCGCCTACAATGCAGATGGTGATTGCAGGTTCACTGGTTTGAATCCCAGGTTCAACTGGTGTTTGTAGTATTTGTCATTTTCCACCTGATAGTGTTAACAGTCTCAATACATAGTTGGATGTTGCACTGTGTTTATTATTGTAATTGATTTTGATAAAGTTCAACATCAATACTACATACACAGAATATTCTTTGAGAAAAGTCTCTCTGCTTAGCATAATCTTTGGGAGGCTCCATAGCCCAGTGGTTAAGCATCCCGCCTACAATGCAGATGGTGATTGCAGGTTCACTGGTTCGAATCCCAGGTTCAACTGGTGTTTGTAGTATTTGTCATTTTCCACCTGATAGTGTTAACAGTCTCAATACATAGTTGGATATTGCACTGTGTTTATTATTGTAATTGATTTTGATAAAGTTCAACATCAATACTACATACACAGAATATTCTTTGAGAAAAGTCTCTCTGCTTAGCATAATCTTCGGGAGGCTCCATAGCCCAGTGGTTAAGTATCCCGCCTACAATGCAGATGGTGATTGCAGGGTCACTGGTTCGAATCCCAGGTTCAACTGGTGTTTGTAGTATTTGTCATTTTCCACCTGGTAGTGTTAACAGTCTCAATACATAGTTGGATGTTGCACTGTGTTTATTATTGTAATTGATTTTGATAAAGTTCAACATCAATACTACATACACAGAATATTCTTTGAGAAATGTCTCTCTGCTTAGCATAATCTTTGGGAGGCTCCATAGCCCAGTGGTTAAGCATCCCACCTACAATGCAGATTGCGATTGCAGGGTCACTGGTTCGAATCCCGGGTTCAACTGGTGTTTGTAGTATTTGTCATTTTCCACCTGGTAGTGTTAACAGTCTCAATACATAGTTGGATGTTGCACTGTGTTTATTATTGTAATTGATTTTGATAAAGTTCAACATCAATACTACATACACAGAATATTCTTTGAGAAAAGTCTCTCTGCTTAGCATAATCTTTGGGAGGCTACGTAGCCCAGTAGTTAAGCATCCCGCCTACAATGCAGATGGTGATTGCAGGTTCACTGGTTCGAATCCCAGGTTCAACTGGTGTTTGTAGTATTTGTCATTTTCCACCTGGTAGTGTTAACAGTCTCAATACATAGTTGGATGTTGCACTGTGTTTATTATTGTAATTGATTTTGATAAAGTTCAACATCAATACTACATACACAGAATATTCTTTGAGAAAAGTCTCTCTGCTTAGCATAATCTTCCGGAGGCTCCATAGCCCAGTGGTTAAGTATCCCGCCTACAATGCAGATGGTGATTGCAGGGTCACTGGTTCGAATCCCAGGTTCAACTGGTGTTTGTAGTATTTGTCATTTTCCACCTGGTAGTGTTAACAGTCTCAATACATAGTTGGATGTTGCACTGTGTTTATTATTGTAATTGATTTTGATAAAGATCAACATCAATACTACATACACAGAATATTCTTTGAGAAAAGTCTCTCTGCTTAGCATAATCTTTGGGAGGCTCCATAGCCCAGTGGTTAAGCATCCCGCCTACTAATGCTGATGGTGATTGCAGGGTCACTGGTTCGAATCCCAGGTTCAACTGGTGTTTGTAGTATTTGTCATTTTCCACCTGGTAGTGTTAACAGTCTCAATACATAGTTGGATGTTGCACTGTGTTTATTATTGTAATTGATTTTGATAAAGTTCAACATCAATACTACATACACAGAATATTCTTTGAGAAAAGTCTCTCTGCTTAGCATAATCTTTGGGAGGCTCCATAGCCCAGTGGTTAAGCATCCCGCCTACAATGCAGATGGTGATTGCAGGGTCACTGGTTCGAATCCTGGGTTCAACTGGTGTTTGTAGTATTTGTCATTTTCCACCTGATAGTGTTAACAGTCTCAATACATAGTTGGATGTTGCACTGTGTTTATTATTGTAATTGATTTTGATAAAGATCAACATCAATACTACATACACAGAATATTCTTTGAGAAAAGTCTCTCTGCTTAGCATAATCTTTGGGAGGCTCCATAGCCCAGTGGTTAAGCATCCCGCCTACAATGCAGATTGCGATTGCAGGGTCACTGGTTCGAATCCCGGGTTCAACTGGTATTTGTCATTTTCCACCTGGTAGTGTTAACAGTCTCAATACATAGTTGGATGTTGCACTGTGTTTATTATTGTAATTGATTTTGATAAAGTTCAACATCAATACTACATACACAGAATATTCTTTGAGAAAAGTCTCTCTGCTTAGCATAATCTTTGGGAGGCTCCATAGCCCAGTGGTTAAGTATCCCGCCTACAATGCAGATGGTGATTGCAGGGTCACTGGTTCGAATCCCGGGTTCAACTGGTGTTTGTAGTATTTGTCATTTTCCACCTGATAGTGTTAACAGTCTCAATACATAGTTGGATGTTGCACTGTGTTTATTATTGTAATTGATTTTGATAAAGTTCAACATCAATACTACATACACAGAATATTCTTTGAGAAAAGTCTCTCTGCTTAGCATAATCTTGGGGAGGCTCCATAGCCCAGTGGTTAAGTATCCCGCCTACAATGCAGATGGTGATTGCAGGTTCACTGGTTCGAATCCCAGGTTCAACTGGTGTTTGTAGTATTTGTCATTTTCCACCTGATAGTGTTAACAGTCTCAATACATAGTTTGATGTTGCACTGTGTTTATTATTGTAATTGATTTTGATAAAGTTCAACATCAATACTACATACACAGAATATTCTTTGAGAAAAGTCTCTCTGCTTAGCATAATCTTTGGGAGGCTCCATAGCCCAGTGGTTAAGCATCCCACCTACAATGCAGATGGTGATCGCAGGTTCACTGGTTCGAATCCCAGGTTAAACTGGTGTTTGTAGTATTTGTCATTTTCCACCTGGTAGTGTTAACAGTCTCAATACATAGTTGGATGTTGCACTGTGTTTATTATTGTAATTGATTTTGATAAAGTTCAACATCAATACTACATACACAGAATATTCTTTGAGAAAAGTCTCTCTGCTTAGCATAATCTTTGGGAGGCTCCATAGCCCAGTGGTTAAGCATCCCGCCTACAATGCAGATGGTGATTGCAGTTTCACTGGTTCGAATCCCAGGTTCAACTGGTGTTTGTAGTATTTGTCATTTTCCACCTGGTAGTGTTAACAGTCTCAATACATAGTTGGATGTTGCACTGTGTTTATTATTGTAATTGATTTTGATAAAGTTCAACATCAATACTACATACACAGAATATTCTTTGAGAAAAGTCTCTCTGCTTAGCTTAATCTTTGGGAGGCTCCATAGCCCAGTGGTTAAGCATCCCACCTACAATGAAGATGGTGATTGCAGGGTCACTAGTTCGAATCCCGGGTTCAACTGGTGTTTGTAGTATTTGTCATTTTCCACCTGATAGTGTTAACAGTCTCAATACATAGTTGGATGTTGCACTGTGTTTATTATTGTAATTGATTTTGATAAAGTTCAACATCAATACTACATACACAGAATATTCTTTGAGAAAAGTCTCTCTGCTTAGCATAATCTTCGGGAGGCTCCATAGCCCAGTGGTTAAGTATCCCGCCTACAATGCAGATGGTGATTGCAGGGTCACTGGTTCGAATCCCAGGTTCAACTGGTGTTTGTAGTATTTGTCATTTTCCACCTGGTAGTGTTAACAGTCTCAATACATAGTTGGATGTTGCACTGTGTTTATTATTGTAATTGATTTTGATAAAGTTCAATATCAATACTACATACACAGAATATTCTTTGAGAAAAGTCTCTCTGCTTAGCATAATCTTTGGGAGGCTCCATAGCCCAGTGGTTAAGCATCCCGCCTACAATGCAGATGGTGATTGCAGGTTCACTGGTTTGAATCCCAGGTTCAACTGGTGTTTGTAGTATTTGTCATTTTCCACCTGATAGTGTTAACAGTCTCAATACATAGTTGGATGTTGCACTGTGTTTATTATTGTAATTGATTTTGATAAAGTTCAACATCAATACTACATACACAGAATATTCTTTGAGAAAAGTCTCTCTGCTTAGCATAATCTTTGGGAGGCTCCATAGCCCAGTGGTTAAGCATCCCGCCTACAATGCAGATGGTGATTGCAGGTTCACTGGTTCGAATCCCAGGTTCAACTGGTGTTTGTAGTATTTGTCATTTTCCACCTGATAGTGTTAACAGTCTCAATACATAGTTGGATATTGCATTGTGTTTATTATTGTAATTGATTTTGATAAAGTTCAACATCAATACTACATACACAGAATATTCTTTGAGAAAAGTCTCTCTGCTTAGCATAATCTTCGGGAGGCTCCATAGCCCAGTGGTTAAGTATCCCGCCTACAATGCAGATGGTGATTGCAGGGTCACTGGTTCGAATCCCAGGTTCAACTGGTGTTTGTAGTATTTGTCATTTTCCACCTGGTAGTGTTAACAGTCTCAATACATAGTTGGATGTTGCACTGTGTTTATTATTGTAATTGATTTTGATAAAGTTCAACATCAATACTACATACACAGAATATTCTTTGAGAAAAGTCTCTCTGCTTAGCATAATCTTCCGGAGGCTCCATAGCCCAGTGGTTAAGTATCCCACCTACAATGCAGATAGTGATTGCAGGGTCACTGGTTCGAATCCCAGGTTCAACTGGTGTTTGTAGTATTTGTCATTTTCCACCTGGTAGTGTTAACAGTCTCAATACATAGTTGGATATTGCACTGTGTTTATTATTGTAATTGATTTTGATAAAGTTCAACATCAATACTACATACACAGAATATTCTTTGAGAAAAGTCTCTCTGCTTAGCATAATCTTTGGGAGGCTACGTAGCCCAGTAGTTAAGCATCCCGCCTACAATGCAGATGGTGATTGCAGGTTCACTGGTTCGAATCCCAGGTTCAACTGGTGTTTGTAGTATTTGTCATTTTCCACCTGGTCGTGTTAACAGTCTCAATACATAGTTGGATGTTGCACTGTGTTTATTATTGTAATTGATTTTGATAAAGTTCAACATCAATACTACATACACAGAATATTCTTTGAGAAAAGTCTCTCTGCTTAGCATAATCTTCCGGAGGCTCCATAGCCCAGTGGTTAAGTATCCCGCCTACAATGCAGATGGTGATTGCAGGGTCACTGGTTCGAATCCCAGGTTCAACTGGTGTTTGTAGTATTTGTCATTTTCCACCTGGTAGTGTTAACAGTCTCAATACATAGTTGGATGTTGCACTGTGTTTATTATTGTAATTGATTTTGATAAAGTTCAACATCAATACTACATACACAGAATATTCTTTGAGAAAAGTCTCTCTGCTTAGCATAATCTTTGGGAGGCTCCATAGCCCAGTGGTTAAGCATCCCGCCTACTAATGCTGATGGTGATTGCAGGGTCACTGGTTCGAATCCCAGGTTCAACTGGTGTTTGTAGTATTTGTCATTTTCCACCTGGTAGTGTTAACAGTCTCAATACATAGTTGGATGTTGCACTGTGTTTATTATTGTAATTGATTTTGATAAAGTTCAACATCAATACTACATACACAGAATATTCTTTGAGAAAAGTCTCTCTGCTTAGCATAATCTTTGGGAGGCTCCATAGCCCAGTGGTTAAGCATCCCGCCTACAATGCAGATTGCGATTGCAGGGTCACTGGTTCGAATCCCGGGTTCAACTGGTATTTGTCATTTTCCACCTGGTAGTGTTAACAGTCTCAATACATAGTTGGATGTTGCACTGTGTTTATTATTGTAATTGATTTTGATAAAGTTCAACATCAATACTACATACACAGAATATTCTTTGAGAAAAGTCTCTCTGCTTAGCATAATCTTTGGGAGGCTCCATAGCCCAGTGGTTAAGTATCCCGCCTACAATGCAGATGGTGATTGCAGGGTCACTGGTTCGAATCCCGGGTTCAACTGGTGTTTGTAGTATTTGTCATTTTCCACCTGATAGTGTTAACAGTCTCAATACATAGTTGGATGTTGCACTGTGTTTATTATTGTAATTGATTTTGATAAAGTTCAACATCAATACTACATACACAGAATATTCTTTGAGAAAAGTCTCTCTGCTTAGCATAATCTTCGGGAGGCTCCATAGCCCAGTGGTTAAGTATCCCGCCTACAATGCAGATGGTGATTGCAGGGTCACTGGTTCGAATCCCAGGTTCAACTGGTGTTTGTAGTATTTGTCATTTTCCACCTGGTAGTGTTAACAGTCTCAATACATAGTTGGATGTTGCACTGTGTTTATTATTGTAATTGATTTTGATAAAGTTCAACATCAATACTACATACACAGAATATTCTTTGAGAAAAGTCTCTCTGCTTAGCATAATCTTTGGGAGGCTCCATAGCCCAGTGGTTAAGCATCCCGCCTACAATGCAGATGGTGATTGCAGGTTCACTGGTTCGAATCCCGGGTTCAACTGGTGTTTGTAGTATTTGTCATTTTCCACCTGATAGTGTTAACAGTCTCAATACATAGTTGGATGTTGCACTGTGTTTATTATTGTAATTGATTTTGATAAAGTTCAACATCAATACTACATACACAGAATATTCTTTGAGAAAAGTCTCTCTGCTTAGCATAATCTTTGGGAGGCTACGTAGCCCAGTAGTTAAGCATCCCGCCTACAATGCAGATGGTGATTGCAGGTTCACTGGTTCGAATCCCAGGTTCAACTGGTGTTTGTAGTATTTGTCATTTTCCACCTGGTAGTGTTAACAGTCTCAATACATAGTTGGATGTTGCACTGTGTTTATTATTGTAATTGATTTTGATAAAGTTCAACATCAATACTACATACACAGAATATTCTTTGAGAAAAGTCTCTCTGCTTAGCATAATCTTTGGGAGGCTCCATAGCCCAGTGGTTAAGTATCCCGCCTACAATGCAGATGGTGATTGCAGGGTCACTGGTTCGAATCCCGGGTTCAACTGGTGTTTGTAGTATTTGTCATTTTCCACCTGATAGTGTTAACAGTCTCAATACATAGTTGGATGTTGCACTGTGTTTATTATTGTAATTGATTTTGATAAAGTTCAACATCAATACTACATACACAGAATATTCTTTGAGAAAAGTCTCTCTGCTTAGCATAATCTTTGGGAGGCTCCATAGCCCAGTGGTTAAGCATCCCGCCTACAATGCAGATGGTGATTGCAGGTTCACCAGTTCGAATCCCAGGTTCAACTGGTGTTTGTAGTATTTGTCATTTTCCACCTGATAGTGTTAACAGTCTCAATACATAGTTGGATATTGCACTGTGTTTATTATTGTAATTGATTTTGATAAAGTTCAACATCAATACTACATACACAGAATATTCTTTGAGAAAAGTCTCTCTGCTTAGCATAATCTTCGGGAGGCTCCATAGCCCAGTGGTTAAGTATCCCGCCTACAATGCAGATGGTGATTGCAGGGTCACTGGTTCGAATCCCAGGTTCAACTGGTGTTTGTAGTATTTGTCATTTTCCACCTGGTAGTGTTAACAGTCTCAATACATAGTTGGATGTTGCACTGTGTTTATTATTGTAATTGATTTTGATAAAGTTCAACATCAATACTACATACACAGAATATTCTTTGAGAAAAGTCTCTCTGCTTAGCATAATCTTTGGGAGGCTCCATAGCCCAGTGGTTAAGCATCCCGCCTACAATGCAGATTGCGAATGCAGGGTCACTGGTTCGAATCCCGGGTTCAACTGGTGTTTGTAGTATTTGTCATTTTCCACCTGGTAGTGTTAACAGTCTCAATACATAGTTGGATGTTGCACTGTGTTTATTATTGTAATTGATTTTGATAAAGTTCAACATCAATACTACATACACAGAATATTCTTTGAGAAAAGTCTCTCTGCTTAGCATAATCTTTGGGAGGCTACGTAGCCCAGTAGTTAAGCATCCTGCCTACAATGCAGATGGTGATTGCAGTTTCACTGGTTCGAATCCCAGGTTCAACTGGTGTTTGTAGTATTTGTCATTTTCCACCTGGTAGTGTTAACAGTCTCAATACATAGTTGGATGTTGCACTGTGTTTATTATTGTAATTGATTTTGATAAAGTTCAACATCAATACTACATACACAGAATATTCTTTGAGAAAAGTCTCTCTGCTTAGCATAATCTTTGGGAGGCTCCATAGCCCAGTGGTTAAGCATCCCGCCTACAATGCAGATGGTGATTGCAGGTTCACTGGTTCGAATCCCAGGTTCAACTGGTGTTTGTAGTATTTGTCATTTTCCACCTGATAGTGTTAACAGTCTCAATACATAGTTGGATGTTGCACTGTGTTTATTATTGTAATTGATTTTGATAAAGTTCAACATCAATACTACATACACAGAATATTCTTTGAGAAAAGTCTCTCTGCTTAGCATAATCTTTGGGAGGCTCCATAGCCCAGTGGTTAAGCATCCCGCCTACAATGCAGATGGTGATTGCAGGTTCACTGGTTCGAATCCCAGGTTCAACTGGTGTTTGTAGTATTTGTCATTTTCCACCTGATAGTGTTAACAGTCTCAATACATAGTTGGATATTGCACTGTGTTTATTATTGTAATTGATTTTGATAAAGTTCAACATCAATACTACATACACAGAATATTCTTTGAGAAAAGTCTCTCTGCTTAGCATAATCTTTGGGAGGCTCCATAGCCCAGTGGTTAATCATCCCACCTACAATGCAGATGGTGATTGCAGGGTCACTGGTTCGAATCCTGGGTTCAACTGGTGTTTGTAGTATTTGTCATTTTCCACCTGATAGTGTTAACAGTCTCAATACATAGTTGGATGTTGCACTGTGTTTATTATTGTAATTGATTTTGATAAAGTTCAACATCAATACTACATACACAGAATATTCTTTGAGAAAAGTCTCTCTGCTTAGCATAATCTTTGGGAGGCTCCATAGCCCAGTGGTTAAGCATCCCACCTACAATGCAGATGGTGATTGCAGGTTCACTGGTTCGAATCCCAGGTTCAACTGGTGTTTGTAGTATTTGTCATTTTCCACCTGGTAGTGTTAACAGTCTCAATACATAGTTGGATGTTGCACTGTGTTTATTATTGTAATTGATTTTGATAAAGTTCAACATCAATACTACATACACAGAATATTCTTTGAGAAAAGTCTCTCTGCTTAGCATAATCTTCGGGAGGCTCCATAGCCCAGTGGTTAAGCATCCCACCTTCAATGCAGATGGTGATTGCAGGTTCACTGGTTCAAATCCCAGGTTAAACTGGTGTTTGTAGTATTTGTCATTTTCCACCTGGTAGTGTTAACAGTCTCAATACATAGTTGGATGTTGCACTGTGTTTATTATTGTAATTGATTTTGATAAAGTTCAACATCAATACTACATACACAGAATATTCTTTGAGAAAAGTCTCTCTGCTTAGCATAATCTTTGGGAGGCTCCATAGCCCAGTGCTTAAGCATCCCGCCAACAATGCAGATGGTGATTGCAGTTTCACTGGTTCTGAATCCCAGGTTCAACTGGTGTTTGTAGTATTTGTCATTTTCCACCTGGTAGTGTTAACAGTCTCAATACATAGTTGGATGTTGCACTGTGTTTATTATTGTAATTGATTTTGATAAAGTTCAACATCAATACTACATACACAGAATATTCTTTGAGAAAAGTCTCTCTGCTTAGCATAATCTTTGGGAGGCTCCATAGCCCAGTGGTTAAGCATCCCACCTACAATGCAGATGGTGATTGCAGTTTCACTGGTTCGAATCCCAGGTTCAACTGGTGTTTGTAGTATTTGTCATTTTCCACCTGGTAGTGTTAACAGTCTCAATACATAGTTGGATGTTGCACTGTGTTTATTATTGTAATTGATTTTGATAAAGTTCAACATCAATACTACATACACAGAATATTCTTTGAGAAAAGTCTCTCTGCTTAGCATAATCTTTGGGAGGCTCCATAGCCCAGTGGTTAAGCATCCTGCCTACAATGCAGATGGTGATTGCAGGTTCACTTGTTCAAATCCCAGGTTAAACTGGTGTTTGTAGTATTTGTCATTTTCCACCTGGTAGTGTTAACAGTCTCAATACATAGTTGGATGTTGCACTGTGTTTATTATTGTAATTGATTTTGATAAAGTTCAACATCAATACTACATACACAGAATATTCTTTGAGAAAAGTCTCTCTGCTTAGCATAATCTTTGGGAGGCTCCATAGCCCAGTGGTTAAGCATCCTGCCTACAATGCAGATGGTGATTGCAGGTTCACTGGTTCAAATCCCAGGTTAAACTGGTGTTTGTAGTATTTGTCATTTTCCACCTCGTAGTGTTAACAGTCTCAATACATAGTTGGATGTTGCACTGTGTTTATTATTGTAATTGATTTTGATAAAGTTCAACATCAATACTACATACACAGAATATTCTTTGAGAAAAGTCTCTCTGCTTAGCATAATCTTTGGGAGGCTCCATAGCCCAGTGGTTAAGCATCCCACCTACAATGCAGATGGTGATTGCAGGTTCACTGGTTCGAATCCCAGGTTAAACTGGTGTTTGTAGTATTTGTCATTTTCCACCTGGTAGTGTTAACAGTCTCAATACATAGTTGGATGTTGCACTGTGTTTATTATTGTAATTGATTTTGATAAAGTTCAACATCAATACTACATACACAGAATATTCTTTGAGAAAAGTCTCTCTGCTTAGCATAATCTTTGGGAGGCTCCATAGCCCAGTGGTTAAGCATCCCGCCTACAATGCAGATGGTGATTGCAGGTTCACTGGTTCGAATCCCAGGTTAAACTGGTGTTTGTAGTATTTGTCATTTTCCACCTGGTAGTGTTAACAGTCTCAATACATAGTTGGATGTTGCACTGTGTTTATTATTGTAATTGATTTTGATAAAGTTCAACATCAATACTACATACACAGAATATTCTTTGAGAAAAGTCTCTCTGCTTAGCATAATCTTTGGGAGGCTCCATAGCCCAGTGGTTAAGCATCCCGCCTACAATGCAGATGGTGATTGCAGGTTCACTGGTTCGAATCCCAGGTTAAACTGGTGTTTGTAGTATTTGTCATTTTCCACCTGGTAGTGTTAACAGTCTCAATACATAGTTGGATGTTGCACTGTGTTTATTATTGTAATTGATTTTGATAAAGTTCAACATCAATACTACATACACAGAATATTCTTTGAGAAAAGTCTCTCTGCTTAGCATAATCTTTGGGAGGCTCCATAGCCCAGTGGTTAAGCATCCCACCTACAATGCAGATGGTGATTGCAGTTTCACTGGTTCGAATCCCAGGTTCAACTGGTGTTTGTAGTGTTTGTCATTTTCCACCTGGTAGTGTTAACAGTCTCAATACATAGTTGGATGTTGCACTGTGTTTATTATTGTAATTGATTTTGATAAAGTTCAACATCAATACTACATACACAGAATATTCTTTGAGAAAAGTCTCTCTGCTTAGCATAATCTTTGGGAGGCTCCATAGCCCAGTGGTTAAGCATCCCGCCTACTAATGCAGATGGTGATTGCAGGGTCACTGGTTCAAATCCCAGGTTCAACTGGTATTTGTCATTTTCCACCTGGTAGTGTTAACAGTCTCAATACATAGTTGGATGTTGCACTGTGTTTATTATTGTAATTGATTTTGATAAAGTTCAACATCAATACTACATACACAGAATATTCTTTGAGAAAAGTCTCTCTGCTTAGCATAATCTTCGGGAGGCTCCATAGCCCAGTGGTTAAGTATCCCGCCTACAATGCAGATGGTGATTGCAGGTTCACTGGTTCGAATCCCAGGTTCAACTGGTGTTTGTAGTATTTGTCATTTTCCACCTGATAGTGTTAACAGTCTCAATACATAGTTGGATGTTGCACTGTGTTTATTATTGTAATTGATTTTGATAAAGTTCAACATCAATACTACATACACAGAATATTCTTTGAGAAAAGTCTCTCTGCTTAGCATAATCTTTGGGAGGCTCCATAGCCCAGTGGTTAAGCAACCCGCCTACAATGCAGATGGTGATTGCAGGGTCACCGGTTCGAATCCCAGGTTCAACTGGTGTTTGTAGTATTTGTCATTTTCCACCTGGTAGTGTTAACAGTCTCAATACATAGTTGGATGTTGCACTGTGTTTATTATTGTAATTGATTTTGATAAAGTTCAACATCAATACTACATACACAGAATATTCTTTGAGAAAAGTCTCTCTGCTTAGCATAATCTTTGGGAGGCTACGTAGCCCAGTAGTTAAGCATCCCGCCTACAATGCAGATGGTGATTGCAGGTTCACTGGTTCGAATCCCAGGTTCAACTGGTGTTTGTAGTATTTGTCATTTTCCACCTGGTAGTGTTAACAGTCTCAATACATAGTTGGATGTTGCACTGTGTTTATTATTGTAATTGATTTTGATAAAGTTCAACATCAATACTACATACACAGAATATTCTTTGAGAAAAGTCTCTCTGCTTAGCATAATCTTTGGGAGGCTCCATAGCCCAGTGGTTAAGTATCCCGCCTACAATGCAGATGGTGATTGCAGGGTCACTGGTTCGAATCCCGGGTTCAACTGGTGTTTGTAGTATTTGTCATTTTCCACCTGATAGTGTTAACAGTCTCAATACATAGTTGGATGTTGCACTGTGTTTATTATTGTAATTGATTTTGATAAAGTTCAACATCAATACTACATACACAGAATATTCTTTGAGAAAAGTCTCTCTGCTTAGCATAATCTTCAGGAGGCTCCATAGCCCAGTGGTTAAGTATCCCGCCTACAATGCAGATGGTGATTGCAGGGTCACTGGTTCGAATCCCAGGTTCAACTGGTGTTTGTAGTATTTGTCATTTTCCACCTGGTAGTGTTAACAGTCTCAATACATAGTTGGATGTTGCACTGTGTTTATTATTGTAATTGATTTTGATAAAGTTCAACATCAATACTACATACACAGAATATTCTTTGAGAAAAGTCTCTCTGCTTAGCATAATCTTTGGGAGGCTCCATAGCCCAGTGGTTAAGCATCCCGCCTACAATGCAGATGGTGATTGCAGGTTCACTGGTTCGAAACCCGGGTTCAACTGGTGTTTGTAGTATTTGTCATTTTCCACCTGATAGTGTTAACAGTCTCAATACATAGTTGGATGTTGCACTGTGTTTATTATTGTAATTGATTTTGATAAAGTTCAACATCAATACTACATACACAGAATATTCTTTGAGAAAAGTCTCTCTGCTTAGCATAATCTTTGGGAGGCTACGTAGCCCAGTAGTTAAGCATCCCGCCTACAATGCAGATGGTGATTGCAGGTTCACTGGTTCGAATCCCAGGTTCAACTGGTGTTTGTAGTATTTGTCATTTTCCACCTGGTAGTGTTAACAGTCTCAATACATAGTTGGATGTTGCACTGTGTTTATTATTGTAATTGATTTTGATAAAGTTCAACATCAATACTACATACACAGAATATTCTTTGAGAAAAGTCTCTCTGCTTAGCATAATCTTTGGGAGGCTCCATAGCCCAGTGGTTAAGTATCCCGCCTACAATGCAGATGGTGATTGCAGGGTCACTGGTTCGAATCCCGGGTTCAACTGGTGTTTGTAGTATTTGTCATTTTCCACCTGATAGTGTTAACAGTCTCAATACATAGTTGGATGTTGCACTGTGTTTATTATTGTAATTGATTTTGATAAAGTTCAACATCAATACTACATACACAGAATATTCTTTGAGAAAAGTCTCTCTGCTTAGCATAATCTTTGGGAGGCTCCATAGCCCAGTGGTTAAGCATCCCGCCTACAATGCAGATGGTGATTGCAGGTTCACCAGTTCGAATCCCAGGTTCAACTGGTGTTTGTAGTATTTGTCATTTTCCACCTGATAGTGTTAACAGTCTCAATACATAGTTGGATATTGCACTGTGTTTATTATTGTAATTGATTTTGATAAAGTTCAACATCAATACTACATACACAGAATATTCTTTGAGAAAAGTCTCTCTGCTTAGCATAATCTTCGGGAGGCTCCATAGCCCAGTGGTTAAGTATCCCGCCTACAATGCAGATGGTGATTGCAGGGTCACTGGTTCGAATCCCAGGTTCAACTGGTGTTTGTAGTATTTGTCATTTTCCACCTGGTAGTGTTAACAGTCTCAATACATAGTTGGATGTTGCACTGTGTTTATTATTGTAATTGATTTTGATAAAGTTCAACATCAATACTACATACACAGAATATTCTTTGAGAAAAGTCTCTCTGCTTAGCATAATCTTTGGGAGGCTCCATAGCCCAGTGGTTAAGCATCCCGCCTACAATGCAGATTGCGATTGCAGGGTCACTGGTTCGAATCCCGGGTTCAACTGGTGTTTGTAGTATTTGTCATTTTCCACCTGGTAGTGTTAACAGTCTCAATACATAGTTGGATGTTGCACTGTGTTTATTATTGTAATTGATTTTGATAAAGTTCAACATCAATACTACATACACAGAATATTCTTTGAGAAAAGTCTCTCTGCTTAGCATAATCTTTGGGAGGCTACGTAGCCCAGTAGTTAAGCATCCCGCCTACAATGCAGATGGTGATTGCAGTTTCACTGGTTCGAATCCCAGGTTCAACTGGTGTTTGTAGTATTTGTCATTTTCCACCTGGTAGTGTTAACAGTCTCAATACATAGTTGGATGTTGCACTGTGTTTATTATTGTAATTGATTTTGATAAAGTTCAACATCAATACTACATACACAGAATATTCTTTGAGAAAAGTCTCTCTGCTTAGCATAATCTTTGGGAGGCTCCATAGCCCAGTGGTTAAGCATCCCGCCTACAATGCAGATGGTGATTGCAGGTTCACTGGTTCGAATCCCAGGTTCAACTGGTGTTTGTAGTATTTGTCATTTTCCACCTGATAGTGTTAACAGTCTCAATACATAGTTGGATGTTGCACTGTGTTTATTATTGTAATTGATTTTGATAAAGTTCAACATCAATACTACATACACAGAATATTCTTTGAGAAAAGTCTCTCTGCTTAGCATAATCTTTGGGAGGCTCCATAGCCCAGTGGTTAAGCATCCCGCCTACAATGCAGATGGTGATTGCAGGTTCACTGGTTCGAATCCCAGGTTCAACTGGTGTTTGTAGTATTTGTCATTTTCCACCTGATAGTGTTAACAGTCTCAATACATAGTTGGATATTGCACTGTGTTTATTATTGTAATTGATTTTGATAAAGTTCAACATCAATACTACATACACAGAATATTCTTTGAGAAAAGTCTCTCTGCTTAGCATAATCTTTGGGAGGCTCCATAGCCCAGTGGTTAATCATCCCACCTACAATGCAGATGGTGATTGCAGGGTCACTGGTTCGAATCCTGGGTTCAACTGGTGTTTGTAGTATTTGTCATTTTCCACCTGATAGTGTTAACAGTCTCAATACATAGTTGGATGTTGCACTGTGTTTATTATTGTAATTGATTTTGATAAAGTTCAACATCAATACTACATACACAGAATATTCTTTGAGAAAAGTCTCTCTGCTTAGCATAATCTTTGGGAGGCTCCATAGCCCAGTGGTTAAGCATCCCACCTACAATGCAGATGGTGATTGCAGGTTCACTGGTTCGAATCCCAGGTTCAACTGGTGTTTGTAGTATTTGTCATTTTCCACCTGGTAGTGTTAACAGTCTCAATACATAGTTGGATGTTGCACTGTGTTTATTATTGTAATTGATTTTGATAAAGTTCAACATCAATACTACATACACAGAATATTCTTTGAGAAAAGTCTCTCTGCTTAGCATAATCTTCGGGAGGCTCCATAGCCCAGTGGTTAAGCATCCCACCTTCAATGCAGATGGTGATTGCAGGTTCACTGGTTCAAATCCCAGGTTAAACTGGTGTTTGTAGTATTTGTCATTTTCCACCTGGTAGTGTTAACAGTCTCAATACATAGTTGGATGTTGCACTGTGTTTATTATTGTAATTGATTTTGATAAAGTTCAACATCAATACTACATACACAGAATATTCTTTGAGAAAAGTCTCTCTGCTTAGCATAATCTTTGGGAGGCTCCATAGCCCAGTGGTTAAGCATCCCGCCAACAATGCAGATGGTGATTGCAGTTTCACTGGTTCTGAATCCCAGGTTCAACTGGTGTTTGTAGTATTTGTCATTTTCCACCTGGTAGTGTTAACAGTCTCAATACATAGTTGGATGTTGCACTGTGTTTATTATTGTAATTGATTTTGATAAAGTTCAACATCAATACTACATACACAGAATATTCTTTGAGAAAAGTCTCTCTGCTTAGCATAATCTTTGGGAGGCTCCATAGCCCAGTGGTTAAGCATCCCACCTACAATGCAGATGGTGATTGCAGTTTCACTGGTTCGAATCCCAGGTTCAACTGGTGTTTGTAGTATTTGTCATTTTCCACCTGGTAGTGTTAACAGTCTCAATACATAGTTGGATGTTGCACTGTGTTTATTATTGTAATTGATTTTGATAAAGTTCAACATCAATACTACATACACAGAATATTCTTTGAGAAAAGTCTCTCTGCTTAGCATAATCTTTGGGAGGCTCCATAGCCCAGTGGTTAAGCATCCTGCCTACAATGCAGATGGTGATTGCAGGTTCACTTGTTCAAATCCCAGGTTAAACTGGTGTTTGTAGTATTTGTCATTTTCCACCTGGTAGTGTTAACAGTCTCAATACATAGTTGGATGTTGCACTGTGTTTATTATTGTAATTGATTTTGATAAAGTTCAACATCAATACTACATACACAGAATATTCTTTGAGAAAAGTCTCTCTGCTTAGCATAATCTTTGGGAGGCTCCATAGCCCAGTGGTTAAGCATCCTGCCTACAATGCAGATGGTGATTGCAGGTTCACTGGTTCAAATCCCAGGTTAAACTGGTGTTTGTAGTATTTGTCATTTTCCACCTCGTAGTGTTAACAGTCTCAATACATAGTTGGATGTTGCACTGTGTTTATTATTGTAATTGATTTTGATAAAGTTCAACATCAATACTACATACACAGAATATTCTTTGAGAAAAGTCTCTCTGCTTAGCATAATCTTTGGGAGGCTCCATAGCCCAGTGGTTAAGCATCCCGCCAACAATGCAGATGGTGATTGCAGTTTCACTGGTTCTGAATCCCAGGTTCAACTGGTGTTTGTAGTATTTGTCATTTTCCACCTGGTAGTGTTAACAGTCTCAATACATAGTTGGATGTTGCACTGTGTTTATTATTGTAATTGATTTTGATAAAGTTCAACATCAATACTACATACACAGAATATTCTTTGAGAAAAGTCTCTCTGCTTAGCATAATCTTTGGGAGGCTCCATAGCCCAGTGGTTAAGCATCCCACCTACAATGCAGATGGTGATTGCAGTTTCACTGGTTCGAATCCCAGGTTCAACTGGTGTTTGTAGTATTTGTCATTTTCCACCTGGTAGTGTTAACAGTCTCAATACATAGTTGGATGTTGCACTGTGTTTATTATTGTAATTGATTTTGATAAAGTTCAACATCAATACTACATACACAGAATATTCTTTGAGAAAAGTCTCTCTGCTTAGCATAATCTTTGGGAGGCTCCATAGCCCAGTGGTTAAGCATCCTGCCTACAATGCAGATGGTGATTGCAGGTTCACTTGTTCAAATCCCAGGTTAAACTGGTGTTTGTAGTATTTGTCATTTTCCACCTGGTAGTGTTAACAGTCTCAATACATAGTTGGATGTTGCACTGTGTTTATTATTGTAATTGATTTTGATAAAGTTCAACATCAATACTACATACACAGAATATTCTTTGAGAAAAGTCTCTCTGCTTAGCATAATCTTTGGGAGGCTCCATAGCCCAGTGGTTAAGCATCCTGCCTACAATGCAGATGGTGATTGCAGGTTCACTGGTTCAAATCCCAGGTTAAACTGGTGTTTGTAGTATTTGTCATTTTCCACCTCGTAGTGTTAACAGTCTCAATACATAGTTGGATGTTGCACTGTGTTTATTATTGTAATTGATTTTGATAAAGTTCAACATCAATACTACATACACAGAATATTCTTTGAGAAAAGTCTCTCTGCTTAGCATAATCTTTGGGAGGCTCCATAGCCCAGTGGTTAAGCATCCCACCTACAATGCAGATGGTGATTGCAGGTTCACTGGTTCGAATCCCAGGTTAAACTGGTGTTTGTAGTATTTGTCATTTTCCACCTGGTAGTGTTAACAGTCTCAATACATAGTTGGATGTTGCACTGTGTTTATTATTGTAATTGATTTTGATAAAGTTCAACATCAATACTACATACACAGAATATTCTTTGAGAAAAGTCTCTCTGCTTAGCATAATCTTTGGGAGGCTCCATAGCCCAGTGGTTAAGCATCCCGCCTACAATGCAGATGGTGATTGCAGGTTCACTGGTTCGAATCCCAGGTTAAACTGGTGTTTGTAGTATTTGTCATTTTCCACCTGGTAGTGTTAACAGTCTCAATACATAGTTGGATGTTGCACTGTGTTTATTATTGTAATTGATTTTGATAAAGTTCAACATCAATACTACATACACAGAATATTCTTTGAGAAAAGTCTCTCTGCTTAGCATAATCTTTGGGAGGCTCCATAGCCCAGTGGTTAAGCATCCTGCCTACAATGCAGATGGTGATTGCAGGTTCACTGGTTCGAATCCCAGGTTAAACTGGTGTTTGTAGTATTTGTCATTTTCCACCTGGTAGTGTTAACAGTCTCAATACATAGTTGGATGTTGCACTGTGTTTATTATTGTAATTGATTTTGATAAAGTTCAACATCAATACTACATACACAGAATATTCTTTGAGAAAAGTCTCTCTGCTTAGCATAATCTTTGGGAGGCTCCATAGCCCAGTGGTTAAGCATCCCACCTACAATGCAGATGGTGATTGCAGTTTCACTGGTTCGAATCCCAGGTTCAACTGGTGTTTGTAGTGTTTGTCATTTTCCACCTGGTAGTGTTAACAGTCTCAATACATAGTTGGATGTTGCACTGTGTTTATTATTGTAATTGATTTTGATAAAGTTCAACATCAATACTACATACACAGAATATTCTTTGAGAAAAGTCTCTCTGCTTAGCATAATCTTTGGGAGGCTCCATAGCCCAGTGGTTAAGCATCCCGCCTACTAATGCAGATGGTGATTGCAGGGTCACTGGTTCAAATCCCAGGTTCAACTGGTATTTGTCATTTTCCACCTGGTAGTGTTAACAGTCTCAATACATAGTTGGATGTTGCACTGTGTTTATTATTGTAATTGATTTTGATAAAGTTCAACATCAATACTACATACACAGAATATTCTTTGAGAAAAGTCTCTCTGCTTAGCATAATCTTCGGGAGGCTCCATAGCCCAGTGGTTAAGTATCCCGCCTACAATGCAGATGGTGATTGCAGGTTCACTGGTTCGAATCCCAGGTTCAACTGGTGTTTGTAGTATTTGTCATTTTCCACCTGATAGTGTTAACAGTCTCAATACATAGTTGGATGTTGCACTGTGTTTATTATTGTAATTGATTTTGATAAAGTTCAACATCAATACTACATACACAGAATATTCTTTGAGAAAAGTCTCTCTGCTTAGCATAATCTTTGGGAGGCTCCATAGCCCAGTGGTTAAGCAACCCGCCTACAATGCAGATGGTGATTGCAGGGTCACCGGTTCGAATCCCAGGTTCAACTGGTGTTTGTAGTATTTGTCATTTTCCACCTGGTAGTGTTAACAGTCTCAATACATAGTTGGATGTTGCACTGTGTTTATTATTGTAATTGATTTTGATAAAGTTCAACATCAATACTACATACACAGAATATTCTTTGAGAAAAGTCTCTCTGCTTAGCATAATCTTTGGGAGGCTACGTAGCCCAGTAGTTAAGCATCCCGCCTACAATGCAGATGGTGATTGCAGGTTCACTGGTTCGAATCCCAGGTTCAACTGGTGTTTGTAGTATTTGTCATTTTCCACCTGGTAGTGTTAACAGTCTCAATACATAGTTGGATGTTGCACTGTGTTTATTATTGTAATTGATTTTGATAAAGTTCAACATCAATACTACATACACAGAATATTCTTTGAGAAAAGTCTCTCTGCTTAGCATAATCTTCGGGAGGCTCCATAGCCCAGTGGTTAAGTATCCCGCCTACAATGCAGATGGTGATTGCAGGGTCACTGGTTCGAATCCCAGGTTCAACTGGTGTTTGTAGTATTTGTCATTTTCCACCTGGTAGTGTTAACAGTCTCAATACATAGTTGGATGTTGCACTGTGTTTATTATTGTAATTGATTTTGATAAAGTTCAACATCAATACTACATACACAGAATATTCTTTGAGAAAAGTCTCTCTGCTTAGCATAATCTTTGGGAGGCTCCATAGCCCAGTGGTTAAGCATCCCACCTACAATGCAGATGGTGATTGCAGGTTCACTGGTTCGAATCCCAGGTTAAACTGGTGTTTGTAGTATTTGTCATTTTCCACCTGGTAGTGTTAACAGTCTCAATACATAGTTGGATGTTGCACTGTGTTTATTATTGTAATTGATTTTGATAAAGTTCAACATCAATACTACATACACAGAATATTCTTTGAGAAAAGTCTCTCTGCTTAGCATAATCTTTGGGAGGCTCCATAGCCCAGTGGTTAAGTATCCCGCCTACAATGCAGATGGTGATTGCAGGGTCACTGGTTCGAATCCCGGGTTCAACTGGTGTTTGTAGTATTTGTCATTTTCCACCTGATAGTGTTAACAGTCTCAATACATAGTTGGATGTTGCACTGTGTTTATTATTGTAATTGATTTTGATAAAGTTCAACATCAATACTACATACACAGAATATTCTTTGAGAAAAGTCTCTCTGCTTAGCATAATCTTCGGGAGGCTCCATAGCCCAGTGGTTAAGTATCCCGCCTACAATGCAGATGGTGATTGCAGGTTCACTGGTTCGAATCCCAGGTTCAACTGGTGTTTGTAGTATTTGTCATTTTCCACCTGATAGTGTTAACAGTCTCAATACATAGTTGGATGTTGCACTGTGTTTATTATTGTAATTGATTTTGATAAAGTTCAACATCAATACTACATACACAGAATATTCTTTGAGAAAAGTCTCTCTGCTTAGCATAATCTTTGGGAGGCTCCATAGCCCAGTGGTTAAGCATCCCACCTACAATGCAGATGGTGATTGCAGGTTCACTGGTTCGAATCCCAGGTTAAACTGGTGTTTGTAGTATTTGTCATTTTCCACCTGGTAGTGTTAACAGTCTCAATACATAGTTGGATGTTGCACTGTGTTTATTATTGTAATTGATTTTGATAAAGTTCAACATCAATACTACATACACAGAATATTCTTTGAGAAAAGTCTCTCTGCTTAGCATAATCTTTGGGAGGCTCCATAGCCCAGTGGTTAAGCAACCCGCCTACAATGCAGATGGTGATTGCAGGGTCACCGGTTCGAATCCCAGGTTCAACTGGTGTTTGTAGTATTTGTCATTTTCCACCTGGTAGTGTTAACAGTCTCAATACATAGTTGGATGTTGCACTGTGTTTATTATTGTAATTGATTTTGATAAAGTTCAACATCAATACTACATACACAGAATATTCTTTGAGAAAAGTCTCTCTGCTTAGCATAATCTTTGGGAGGCTACGTAGCCCAGTAGTTAAGCATCCCGCCTACAATGCAGATGGTGATTGCAGGTTCACTGGTTCGAATCCCAGGTTCAACTGGTGTTTGTAGTATTTGTCATTTTCCACCTGGTAGTGTTAACAGTCTCAATACATAGTTGGATGTTGCACTGTGTTTATTATTGTAATTGATTTTGATAAAGTTCAACATCAATACTACATACACAGAATATTCTTTGAGAAAAGTCTCTCTGCTTAGCATAATCTTCGGGAGGCTCCATAGCCCAGTGGTTAAGTATCCCGCCTACAATGCAGATGGTGATTGCAGGGTCACTGGTTCGAATCCCAGGTTCAACTGGTGTTTGTAGTATTTGTCATTTTCCACCTGGTAGTGTTAACAGTCTCAATACATAGTTGGATGTTGCACTGTGTTTATTATTGTAATTGATTTTGATAAAGTTCAACATCAATACTACATACACAGAATATTCTTTGAGAAAAGTCTCTCTGCTTAGCATAATCTTTGGGAGGCTCCATAGCCCAGTGGTTAAGCATCCCACCTACAATGCAGATGGTGATTGCAGGTTCACTGGTTCGAATCCCAGGTTAAACTGGTGTTTGTAGTATTTGTCATTTTCCACCTGGTAGTGTTAACAGTCTCAATACATAGTTGGATGTTGCACTGTGTTTATTATTGTAATTGATTTTGATAAAGTTCAACATCAATACTACATACACAGAATATTCTTTGAGAAAAGTCTCTCTGCTTAGCATAATCTTTGGGAGGCTCCATAGCCCAGTGGTTAAGCATCCCGCCTACAATGCAGATGGTGATTGCAGTTTCACTGGTTCGAATCCCAGGTTCAACTGGTGTTTGTAGTATTTGTCATTTTCCACCTGGTAGTGTTAACAGTCTCAATACATAGTTGGATGTTGCACTGTGTTTATTATTGTAATTGATTTTGATAAAGTTCAACATCAATACTACATACACAGAATATTCTTTGAGAAAAGTCTCTCTGCTTAGCTTAATCTTTGGGAGGCTCCATAGCCCAGTGGTTAAGCATCCCACCTACAATGAAGATGGTGATTGCAGGGTTACTGGTTCGAATCCCGGGTTCAACTGGTGTTTGTAGTATTTGTCATTTTCCACCTGATAGTGTTAACAGTCTCAATACATAGTTGGATGTTGCACTGTGTTTATTATTGTAATTGATTTTGATAAAGTTCAACATCAATACTACATACACAGAATATTCTTTGAGAAAAGTCTCTCTGCTTAGCATAATCTTCGGGAGGCTCCATAGCCCAGTGGTTAAGTATCCCGCCTACAATGCAGATGGTGATTGCAGGGTCACTGGTTCGAATCCCAGGTTCAACTGGTGTTTGTAGTATTTGTCATTTTCCACCTGGTAGTGTTAACAGTCTCAATACATAGTTGGATGTTGCACTGTGTTTATTATTGTAATTGATTTTGATAAAGTTCAACATCAATACTACATACACAGAATATTCTTTGAGAAAAGTCTCTCTGCTTAGCATAATCTTTGGGAGGCTCCATAGCCCAGTGGTTAAGCATCCCGCCTACAATGCAGATGGTGATTGCAGGTTCACTGGTTTGAATCCCAGGTTCAACTGGTGTTTGTAGTATTTGTCATTTTCCACCTGATAGTGTTAACAGTCTCAATACATAGTTGGATGTTGCACTGTGTTTATTATTGTAATTGATTTTGATAAAGTTCAACATCAATACTACATACACAGAATATTCTTTGAGAAAAGTCTCTCTGCTTAGCATAATCTTTGGGAGGCTCCATAGCCCAGTGGTTAAGCATCCCGCCTACAATGCAGATGGTGATTGCAGGTTCACTGGTTCGAATCCCAGGTTCAACTGGTGTTTGTAGTATTTGTCATTTTCCACCTGATAGTGTTAACAGTCTCAATACATAGTTGGATATTGCACTGTGTTTATTATTGTAATTGATTTTGATAAAGTTCAACATCATTACTACATACACAGAATATTCTTTGAGAAAAGTCTCTCTGCTTAGCATAATCTTCGGGAGGCTCCATAGCCCAGTGGTTAAGTATCCCGCCTACAATGCAGATGGTGATTGCAGGGTCACTGGTTCAAATCCCAGGTTCAACTGGTGTTTGTAGTATTTGTCATTTTCCACCTGGTAGTGTTAACAGTCTCAATACATAGTTGGATGTTGCACTGTGTTTATTATTGTAATTGATTTTGATAAAGTTCAACATCAATACTACATACACAGAATATTCTTTGAGAAAAGTCTCTCTGCTTAGCATAATCTTTGGGAGGCTCCATAGCCCAGTGGTTAAGCATCCCGCCTACAATGCAGATGGTGATTGCAGGTTCACTGGTTTGAATCCCAGGTTCAACTGGTGTTTGTAGTATTTGTCATTTTCCACCTGATAGTGTTAACAGTCTCAATACATAGTTGGATGTTGCACTGTGTTTATTATTGTAATTGATTTTGATAAAGTTCAACATCAATACTACATACACAGAATATTCTTTGAGAAAAGTCTCTCTGCTTAGCATAATCTTTGGGAGGCTCCATAGCCCAGTGGTTAAGCATCCCGCCTACAATGCAGATGGTGATTGCAGGTTCACTGGTTCGAATCCCAGGTTCAACTGGTGTTTGTAGTATTTGTCATTTTCCACCTGATAGTGTTAACAGTCTCAATACATAGTTGGATATTGCACTGTGTTTATTATTGTAATTGATTTTGATAAAGTTCAACATCAATACTACATACACAGAATATTCTTTGAGAAAAGTCTCTCTGCTTAGCATAATCTTCGGGAGGCTCCATAGCCCAGTGGTTAAGTATCCCGCCTACAATGCAGATGGTGATTGCAGGGTCACTGGTTCGAATCCCAGGTTCAACTGGTGTTTGTAGTATTTGTCATTTTCCACCTGGTAGTGTTAACAGTCTCAATACATAGTTGGATGTTGCACTGTGTTTATTATTGTAATTGATTTTGATAAAGTTCAACATCAATACTACATACACAGAATATTCTTTGAGAAATGTCTCTCTGCTTAGCATAATCTTTGGGAGGCTCCATAGCCCAGTGGTTAAGCATCCCGCCTACAATGCAGATTGCGATTGCAGGGTCACTGGTTCGAATCCCGGGTTCAACTGGTGTTTGTAGTATTTGTCATTTTCCACCTGGTAGTGTTAACAGTCTCAATACATAGTTGGATGTTGCACTGTGTTTATTATTGTAATTGATTTTGATAAAGTTCAACATCAATACTACATACACAGAATATTCTTTGAGAAAAGTCTCTCTGCTTAGCATAATATTTGGGAGGCTACGTAGCCCAGTAGTTAAGCATCCCGCCTACAATGCAGATGGTGATTGCAGGTTCACTGGTTCGAATCCCAGGTTCAACTGGTGTTTGTAGTATTTGTCATTTTCCACCTGGTAGTGTTAACAGTCTCAATACATAGTTGGATGTTGCACTGTGTTTATTATTGTAATTGATTTTGATAAAGTTCAACATCAATACTACATACACAGAATATTCTTTGAGAAAAGTCTCTCTGCTTAGCATAATCTTCGGGAGGCTCCATAGCCCAGTGGTTAAGTATCCCGCCTACAATGCAGATGGTGATTGCAGGGTCACTGGTTCGAATCCCAGGTTCAACTGGTGTTTGTAGTATTTGTCATTTTCCACCTGGTAGTGTTAACAGTCTCAATACATAGTTGGATGTTGCACTGTGTTTATTATTGTAATTGATTTTGATAAAGTTCAACATCAATACTACATACACAGAATATTCTTTGAGAAAAGTCTCTCTGCTTAGCATAATCTTTGGGAGGCTCCATAGCCCAGTGGTTAAGCATCCCGCCTACTAATGCAGATGGTGATTGCAGGGTCACTGGTTCGAATCCCAGGTTCAACTGGTGTTTGTAGTATTTGTCATTTTCCACCTGGTAGTGTTAACAGTCTCAATACATAGTTGGATGTTGCACTGTGTTTATTATTGTAATTGATTTTGATAAAGTTCAACATCAATACTACATACACAGAATATTCTTTGAGAAAAGTCTCTCTGCTTAGCATAATCTTTTGGAGGCTCCATAGCCCAGTGGTTAAGCATCCCACCTACAATGCAGATGGTGATTGCAGGTTCACTGGTTCGAATCCCAGGTTAAACTGGTGTTTGTAGTATTTGTCATTTTCCACCTGGTAGTGTTAACAGTCTCAATACATAGTTGGATGTTGCACTGTGTTTACTATTGTAATTGATTTTGATAAAGTTCAACATCAATACTACATACACAGAATATTCTTTGAGAAAAGTCTCTCTGCTTAGCATAATCTTTGGGAGGCTCCATAGCCCAGTGGTTAAGCATCCTGCCTACTAATGCAGATGGTGATTGCAGGGTCACTGGTTCGAATCCCAGGTTCAACTGGTGTTTGTAGTATTTGTCATTTTCCACCTGGTAGTGTTAACAGTCTCAATACATAGTTGGATGTTGCACTGTGTTTATTATTGTAATTGATTTTGATAAAGTTCAACATCAATACTACATACACAGAATATTCTTTGAGAAAAGTCTCTCTGCTTAGCATAATCTTTGGGAGGCTCCATAGCCCAGTGGTTAAGCATCCCGCCTACAATGCAGATTGCGATTGCAGGGTCACTGGTTCGAATCCCGGGTTCAACTGGTGTTTGTAGTATTTGTCATTTTCCACCTGGTAGTGTTAACAGTCTCAATACATAGTTGGATGTTGCACTGTGTTTATTATTGTAATTGATTTTGATAAAGTTCAACATCAATACTACATACACAGAATATTCTTTGAGAAAAGTCTCTCTGCTTAGCATAATCTTTGGGAGGCTCCATAGCCCAGTGGTTAAGCATCCCACCTACAATGCAGATGGTGATTGCAGGTTTACTGGTTCGAATCCCAGGTTAAACTGGTGTTTGTAGTATTTGTCATTTTCCACCTGGTAGTGTTAACAGTCTCAATACATAGTTGGATGTTGCACTGTGTTTATTATTGTAATTGATTTTGATAAAGTTCAACATCAATACTACATACACAGAATATTCTTTGAGAAAAGTCTCTCTGCTTAGCATAATCTTTGGGAGGCTCCATAGCCCAGTGGTTAAGCATCCCGCCTGCAATGCAGATGGTGATTGCAGTTTCACTGGTTCTGAATCCCAGGTTCAACTGGTGTTTGTAGTATTTGTCATTTTCCACCTGGTAGTGTTAACAGTCTCAATACATAGTTGGATGTTGCACTGTGTTTATTATTGTAATTGATTTTGATAAAGATCAACATCAATACTACATACACAGAATATTCTTTGAGAAAAGTCTCTCTGCTTAGCATAATCTTTGGGAGGCTCCATAGCCCAGTGGTTAAGCAGCCCGCCTACAATGCAGATGGTGATTGCAGTTTCACTGGTTCGAATCCCAGGTTCAACTGGTGTTTGTAGTATTTGTCATTTTCCACCTGGTAGTGTTAACAGTCTCAATACATAGTTGGATGTTGCACTGTGTTTATTATTGTAATTGATTTTGATAAAGTTCAACATCAATACTACATACACAGAATATTCTTTGAGAAAAGTCTCTCTGCTTAGCATAATCTTTGGGAGGCTCCATAGCCCAGTGGTTAAGCATCCCGCCTACAATGCAGATGGTGATTGCAGGGTCACTGGTTCGAATCCCAGGTTCAACTGGTGTTTGTAGTATTTGTCATTTTCCACCCGGTAGTGTTAACAGTCTCAATACATAGTTGGATGTTGCACTGTGTTTATTATTGTAATTGATTTTGATAAAGTTCAACATCAATACTACATACACAGAATATTCTTTGAGAAAAGTCTCTCTGCTTAGCATAATCTTTGGGAGGCTCCATAGCCCAGTGGTTAAGCATCCCGCCTACAATGCAGATGGTGATTGCAGGTTCACTGGTTCGAATCCCAGGTTCAACTGGTGTTTGTAGTATTTGTCATTTTCCACCTGATAGTGTTAACAGTCTCAATACATAGTTGGATGTTGCACTGTGTTTATTATTGTAATTGATTTTGATAAAGTTCAACATCAATACTACATACACAGAATATTCTTTGAGAAAAGTCTCTCTGCTTAGCATAATCTTTGGGAGGCTCCATAGCCCAGTGGTTAAGCATCCCGCCTACAATGCAGATGGTGATTGCAGGTTCACTGGTTCGAATCCCAGGTTAAACTGGTGTTTGTAGTGTTTGTCATTTTCCACCTGGTAGTGTTAACAGTCTCAATACATAGTTGGATGTTGCACTGTGTTTATTATTGTAATTGATTTTGATAAAGTTCAACATCAATACTACATACACAGAATATTCTTTGAGAAAAGTCTCTCTGCTTAGCATAATCTTTGGGAGGCTCCATAGCCCAGTGGTTAAGCATCCCGCCTTCAATGCAGATGGTGATTGCAGGTTCACTGGTTCGAATCCCAGGTTAAACTGGTGTTTGTAGTATTTGTCATTTTCCACCTGGTAGTGTTAACAGTCTCAATACATAGTTGGATGTTGCACTGTGTTTATTATTGTAATTGATTTTGATAAAGTTCAACATCAATACTACATACACAGAATATTCTTTGAGAAAAGTCTCTCTGCTTAGCATAATCTTTGGGAGGCTCCATAGCCCAGTGGTTAAGCATCCCGCCTACAATGCAGATGGTGATTGCAGTTTCACTGGTTCGAATCCCAGGTTCAACTGGTGTTTGTAGTGTTTGTCATTTTCCACCTGGTAGTGTTAACAGTCTCAATACATAGTTGGATGTTGCACTGTGTTTATTATTGTAATTGATTTTGATAAAGTTCAACATCAATACTACATACACAGAATATTCTTTGAGAAAAGTCTCTCTGCTTAGCTTAATCTTTGGGAGGCTCCATAGCCCAGTGGTTAAGCATCCCACCTACAATGAAGATGGTGATTGCAGGTTCACTGGTTCGAATCCCAGGTTCAACTGGTGTTTGTAGTATTTGTCATTTTCCACCCGGTAGTGTTAACAGTCTCAATACATAGTTGGATGTTGCACTGTGTTTATTATTGTAATTGATTTTGATAAAGTTCAACATCAATACTACATACACAGAATATTCTTTGAGAAAAGTCTCTCTGCTTAGCATAATCTTCGGGAGGCTCCATAGCCCAGTGGTTAAGTATCCCGCCTACAATGCAGATGGTGATTGCAGGGTCACTGGTTCGAATCCCAGGTTCAACTGGTGTTTGTAGTATTTGTCATTTTCCACCTGGTAGTGTTAACAGTCTCAATACATAGTTGGATGTTGCACTGTGTTTATTATTGTAATTGATTTTGATAAAGTTCAACATCAATACTACATACACAGAATATTCTTTGAGAAAAGTCTCTCTGCTTAGCATAATCTTTGGGAGGCTCCATAGCCCAGTGGTTAAGCATCCCGCCTACTAATGCAGATGGTGATTGCAGGGTCACTGGTTCAAATCCCAGGTTCAACTGGTATTTGTCATTTTCCACCTGGTAGTGTTAACAGTCTCAATACATAGTTGGATGTTGCACTGTGTTTATTATTGTAATTGATTTTGATAAAGTTCAACATCAATACTACATACACAGAATATTCTTTGAGAAAAGTCTCTCTGCTTAGCATAATCTTTGGGAGGCTCCATAGCCCAGTGGTTAAGTATCCCGCCTACAATGCAGATGGTGATTGCAGGGTCACTGGTTCGAATCCCGGGTTCAACTGGTGTTTGTAGTATTTGTCATTTTCCACCTGATAGTGTTAACAGTCTCAATACATAGTTGGATGTTGCACTGTGTTTATTATTGTAATTGATTTTGATAAAGTTCAACATCAATACTACATACACAGAATATTCTTTGAGAAAAGTCTCTCTGCTTAGCATAATCTTGGGGAGGCTCCATAGCCCAGTGGTTAAGTATCCCGCCTACAATGCAGATGGTGATTGCAGGTTCACTGGTTCGAATCCCAGGTTCAACTGGTGTTTGTAGTATTTGTCATTTTCCACCTGATAGTGTTAACAGTCTCAATACATAGTTGGATGTTGCACTGTGTTTATTATTGTAATTGATTTTGATAAAGTTCAACATCAATACTACATACACAGAATATTCTTTGAGAAAAGTCTCTCTGCTTAGCATAATCTTTGGGAGGCTCCATAGCCCAGTGGTTAAGCATCCCACCTACAATGCAGATGGTGATTGCAGGTTCACTGGTTCAAATCCCAGGTTAAACTGGTGTTTGTAGTATTTGTCATTTTCCACCTGGTAGTGTTAACAGTCTCAATACATAGTTGGATGTTGCACTGTGTTTATTATTGTAATTGATTTTGATAAAGTTCAACATCAATACTACATACACAGAATATTCTTTGAGAAAAGTCTCTCTGCTTAGCATAATCTTTGGGAGGCTCCATAGCCCAGTGGTTAAGCATCCCGCCTACAATGCAGATGGTGATTGCAGTTTCACTGGTTCGAATCCCAGGTTCAACTGGTGTTTGTAGTATTTGTCATTTTCCACCTGGTAGTGTTAACAGTCTCAATACATAGTTGGATGTTGCACTGTGTTTATTATTGTAATTGATTTTGATAAAGTTCAACATCAATACTACATACACAGAATATTCTTTGAGAAAAGTCTCTCTGCTTAGCTTAATCTTTGGGAGGCTCCATAGCCCAGTGGTTAAGCATCCCACCTACAATGAAGATGGTGATTGCAGGGTCACTGGTTCGAATCCCGGGTTCAACTGGTGTTTGTAGTATTTGTCATTTTCCACCTGATAGTGTTAACAGTCTCAATACATAGTTGGATGTTGCACTGTGTTTATTATTGTAATTGATTTTGATAAAGTTCAACATCAATACTACATACACAGAATATTCTTTGAGAAAAGTCTCTCTGCTTAGCATAATCTTCGGGAGGCTCCATAGCCCAGTGGTTAAGTATCCCGCCTACAATGCAGATGGTGATTGCAGGGTCACTGGTTTGAATCCCAGGTTCAACTGGTGTTTGTAGTATTTGTCATTTTCCACCTGGTAGTGTTAACAGTCTCAATACATAGTTGGATGTTGCACTGTGTTTATTATTGTAATTGATTTTGATAAAGTTCAATATCAATACTACATACACAGAATATTCTTTGAGAAAAGTCTCTCTGCTTAGCATAATCTTTGGGAGGCTCCATAGCCCAGTGGTTAAGCATCCCGCCTACAATGCAGATGGTGATTGCAGGTTCACTGGTTTGAATCCCAGGTTCAACTGGTGTTTGTAGTATTTGTCATTTTCCACCTGATAGTGTTAACAGTCTCAATACATAGTTGGATGTTGCACTGTGTTTATTATTGTAATTGATTTTGATAATGTTCAACATCAATACTACATACACAGAATATTCTTTGAGAAAAGTCTCTCTGCTTAGCATAATCTTTGGGAGGCTCCATAGCCCAGTGGTTAAGCATCCCGCCTACAATGCAGATGGTGATTGCAGGTTCACTGGTTCAAATCCCAGGTTCAACTGGTGTTTGTAGTATTTGTCATTTTCCACCTGATAGTGTTAACAGTCTCAATACATAGTTGGATATTGCACTGTGTTTATTATTGTAATTGATTTTGATAAAGTTCAACATCAATACTACATACACAGAATATTCTTTGAGAAAAGTCTCTCTGCTTAGCATAATCTTCGGGAGGCTCCATAGCCCAGTGGCTAAGTATCCCGCCTACAATGCAGATGGTGATTGCAGGGTCACTGGTTCGAATCCCAGGTTCAACTGGTGTTTGTAGTATTTGTCATTTTCCACCCGGTAGTGTTAACAGTCTCAATACATAGTTGGATGTTGCACTGTGTTTATTATTGTAATTGATTTTGATAAAGTTCAACATCAATACTACATACACAGAATATTCTTTGAGAAATGTCTCTCTGCTTAGCATAATCTTTGGGAGGCTCCATAGCCCAGTGGTTAAGCATCCCACCTACAATGCAGATTGCGATTGCAGGGTCACTGGTTCGAATCCCGGGTTCAACTGGTGTTTGTAGTATTTGTCATTTTCCACCTGGTAGTGTTAACAGTCTCAATACATAGTTGGATGTTGCACTGTGTTTATTATTGTAATTGATTTTGATAAAGTTCAACATCAATACTACATACACAGAATATTCTTTGAGAAAAGTCTCTCTGCTTAGCATAATCTTTGGGAGGCTACGTAGCCCAGTAGTTAAGCATCCCGCCTACAATGCAGATGGTGATTGCAGGTTCACTGGTTCGAATCCCAGGTTCAACTGGTGTTTGTAGTATTTGTCATTTTCCACCTGGTAGTGTTAACAGTCTCAATACATAGTTGGATGTTGCACTGTGTTTATTATTGTAATTGATTTTGATAAAGTTCAATATCAATACTACATACACAGAATATTCTTTGAGAAAAGTCTCTCTGCTTAGCATAATCTTCGGGAGGCTCCATAGCCCAGTGGTTAAGTATCCCGCCTACAATGCAGATGGTGATTGCAGGGTCACTGGTTCGAATCCCAGGTTCAACTGGTGTTTGTAGTATTTGTCATTTTCCACCTGGTAGTGTTAACAGTCTCAATACATAGTTGGATGTTGCACTGTGTTTATTATTGTAATTGATTTTGATAAAGTTCAACATCAATACTACATACACAGAATATTCTTTGAGAAAAGTCTCTCTGCTTAGCATAATCTTTGGGAGGCTCCATAGCCCAGTGGTTAAGCATCCCGCCTACTAATGCAGATGGTGATTGCAGGGTCACTGGTTCGAATCCCAGGTTCAACTGGTGTTTGTAGTATTTGTCATTTTCCACCTGGTAGTGTTAACAGTCTCAATACATAGTTGGATGTTGCACTGTGTTTATTATTGTAATTGATTTTGATAAAGTTCAACATCAATACTACATACACAGAATATTCTTTGAGAAAAGTCTCTCTGCTTAGCATAATCTTTGGGAGGCTCCATAGCCCAGTGGTTAAGCATCCCGCCTACAATGCAGATTGCGATTGCAGGGTCACTGGTTCGAATCCCGGGTTCAACTGGTATTTGTCATTTTCCACCTGGTAGTGTTAACAGTCTCAATACATAGTTGGATGTTGCACTGTGTTTATTATTGTAATTGATTTTGATAAAGTTCAACATCAATACTACATACACAGAATATTCTTTGAGAAAAGTCTCTCTGCTTAGCATAATCTTTGGGAGGCTCCATAGCCCAGTGGTTAAGTATCCCGCCTACAATGCAGATGGTGATTGCAGGGTCACTGGTTCGAATCCCGGGTTCAACTGGTGTTTGTAGTATTTGTCATTTTCCACCTGATAGTGTTAACAGTCTCAATACATAGTTGGATGTTGCACTGTGTTTATTATTGTAATTGATTTTGATAAAGTTCAACATCAATACTACATACACAGAATATTCTTTGAGAAAAGTCTCTCTGCTTAGCATAATCTTCGGGAGGCTCCATAGCCCAGTGGTTAAGTATCCCGCCTACAATGCAGATGGTGATTGCAGGGTCACTGGTTCGAATCCCAGGTTCAACTGGTGTTTGTAGTATTTGTCATTTTCCACCTGGTAGTGTTAACAGTCTCAATACATAGTTGGATGTTGCACTGTGTTTATTATTGTAATTGATTTTGATAAAGTTCAACATCAATACTACATACACAGAATATTCTTTGAGAAAAGTCTCTCTGCTTAGCATAATCTTTGGGAGGCTCCATAGCCCAGTGGTTAAGCATCCCGCCTACAATGCAGATGGTGATTGCAGGTTCACTGGTTCGAATCCCGGGTTCAACTGGTGTTTGTAGTATTTGTCATTTTCCACCTGATAGTGTTAACAGTCTCAATACATAGTTGGATGTTGCACTGTGTTTATTATTGTAATTGATTTTGATAAAGTTCAACATCAATACTACATACACAGAATATTCTTTGAGAAAAGTCTCTCTGCTTAGCATAATCTTTGGGAGGCTACGTAGCCCAGTAGTTAAGCATCCCGCCTACAATGCAGATGGTGATTGCAGGTTCACTGGTTCGAATCCCAGGTTCAACTGGTGTTTGTAGTATTTGTCATTTTCCACCTGGTAGTGTTAACAGTCTCAATACATAGTTGGATGTTGCACTGTGTTTATTATTGTAATTGATTTTGATAAAGTTCAACATCAATACTACATACACAGAATATTCTTTGAGAAAAGTCTCTCTGCTTAGCATAATCTTTGGGAGGCTCCATAGCCCAGTGGTTAAGTATCCCGCCTACAATGCAGATGGTGATTGCAGGGTCACTGGTTCGAATCCCGGGTTCAACTGGTGTTTGTAGTATTTGTCATTTTCCACCTGATAGTGTTAACAGTCTCAATACATAGTTGGATGTTGCACTGTGTTTATTATTGTAATTGATTTTGATAAAGTTCAGCATCAATACTACATACACAGAATATTCTTTGAGAAAAGTCTCTCTGCTTAGCATAATCTTTGGGAGGCTCCATAGCCCAGTGGTTAAGTATCCCGCCTACAATGCAGATGGTGATTGCAGGGTCACTGGTTCGAATCCCGGGTTCAACTGGTGTTTGTAGTATTTGTCATTTTCCACCTGATAGTGTTAACAGTCTCAATACATAGTTGGATGTTGCACTGTGTTTATTATTGTAATTGATTTTGATAAAGTTCAACATCAATACTACATACACAGAATATTCTTTGAGAAAAGTCTCTCTGCTTAGCATAATCTTCGGGAGGCTCCATAGCCCAGTGGTTAAGTATCCCGCCTACAATGCAGATGGTGATTGCAGGGTCACTGGTTCGAATCCCAGGTTCAACTGGTGTTTGTAGTATTTGTCATTTTCCACCTGGTAGTGTTAACAGTCTCAATACATAGTTGGATGTTGCACTGTGTTTATTATTGTAATTGATTTTGATAAAGTTCAACATCAATACTACATACACAGAATATTCTTTGAGAAAAGTCTCTCTGCTTAGCATAATCTTTGGGAGGCTCCATAGCCCAGTGGTTAAGCATCCCGCCTACAATGCAGATGGTGATTGCAGGTTCACTGGTTCGAATCCCGGGTTCAACTGGTGTTTGTAGTATTTGTCATTTTCCACCTGATAGTGTTAACAGTCTCAATACATAGTTGGATGTTGCACTGTGTTTATTATTGTAATTGATTTTGATAAAGTTCAACATCAATACTACATACACAGAATATTCTTTGAGAAAAGTCTCTCTGCTTAGCATAATCTTTGGGAGGCTACGTAGCCCAGTAGTTAAGCATCCCGCCTACAATGCAGATGGTGATTGCAGGTTCACTGGTTCGAATCCCAGGTTCAACTGGTGTTTGTAGTATTTGTCATTTTCCACCTGGTAGTGTTAACAGTCTCAATACATAGTTGGATGTTGCACTGTGTTTATTATTGTAATTGATTTTGATAAAGTTCAACATCAATACTACATACACAGAATATTCTTTGAGAAAAGTCTCTCTGCTTAGCATAATCTTTGGGAGGCTCCATAGCCCAGTGGTTAAGTATCCCGCCTACAATGCAGATGGTGATTGCAGGGTCACTGGTTCGAATCCCGGGTTCAACTGGTGTTTGTAGTATTTGTCATTTTCCACCTGATAGTGTTAACAGTCTCAATACATAGTTGGATATTGCACTGTGTTTATTATTGTAATTGATTTTGATAAAGTTCAACATCAATACTACATACACAGAATATTCTTTGAGAAAAGTCTCTCTGCTTAGCATAATCTTTGGGAGGCTCCATAGCCCAGTGGTTAAGCATCCCGCCTACAATGCAGATGGTGATTGCAGGTTCACCAGTTCGAATCCCAGGTTCAACTGGTGTTTGTAGTATTTGTCATTTTCCACCTGATAGTGTTAACAGTCTCAATACATAGTTGGATATTGCACTGTGTTTATTATTGTAATTGATTTTGATAAAGTTCAACATCAATACTACATACACAGAATATTCTTTGAGAAAAGTCTCTCTGCTTAGCATAATCTTCGGGAGGCTCCATAGCCCAGTGGTTAAGTATCCCGCCTACAATGCAGATGGTGATTGCAGGGTCACTGGTTCGAATCCCAGGTTCAACTGGTGTTTGTAGTATTTGTCATTTTCCACCTGGTAGTGTTAACAGTCTCAATACATAGTTGGATGTTGCACTGTGTTTATTATTGTAATTGATTTTGATAAAGTTCAACATCAATACTACATACACAGAATATTCTTTGAGAAAAGTCTCTCTGCTTAGCATAATCTTTGGGAGGCTCCATAGCCCAGTGGTTAAGCATCCCGCCTACAATGCAGATTGCGATTGCAGGGTCACTGGTTCGAATCCCGGGTTCAACTGGTGTTTGTAGTATTTGTCATTTTCCACCTGGTAGTGTTAACAGTCTCAATACATAGTTGGATGTTGCACTGTGTTTATTATTGTAATTGATTTTGATAAAGTTCAACATCAATACTACATACACAGAATATTCTTTGAGAAAAGTCTCTCTGCTTAGCATAATCTTTGGGAGGCTACGTAGCCCAGTAGTTAAGCATCCCGCCTACAATGCAGATGGTGATTGCAGGTTCACTGGTTCGAATCCCAGGTTCAACTGGTGTTTGTAGTATTTGTCATTTTCCACCTGGTAGTGTTAACAGTCTCAATACATAGTTGGATGTTGCACTGTGTTTATTATTGTAATTGATTTTGATAAAGTTCAACATCAATACTACATACACAGAATATTCTTTGAGAAAAGTCTCTCTGCTTAGCATAATCTTTGGGAGGCTCCATAGCCCAGTGGTTAAGCATCCCGCCTACAATGCAGATGGTGATTGCAGGTTCACTGGTTCGAATCCCAGGTTCAACTGGTGTTTGTAGTATTTGTCATTTTCCACCTGATAGTGTTAACAGTCTCAATACATAGTTGGATGTTGCACTGTGTTTATTATTGTAATTGATTTTGATAAAGTTCAACATCAATACTACATACACAGAATATTCTTTGAGAAAAGTCTCTCTGCTTAGCATAATCTTTGGGAGGCTCCATAGCCCAGTGGTTAAGCATCCCGCCTACAATGCAGATGGTGATTGCAGGTTCACTGGTTCGAATCCCAGGTTCAACTGGTGTTTGTAGTATTTGTCATTTTCCACCTGATAGTGTTAACAGTCTCAATACATAGTTGGATATTGCACTGTGTTTATTATTGTAATTGATTTTGATAAAGTTCAACATCAATACTACATACACAGAATATTCTTTGAGAAAAGTCTCTCTGCTTAGCATAATCTTTGGGAGGCTCCATAGCCCAGTGGTTAATCATCCCACCTACAATGCAGATGGTGATTGCAGGGTCACTGGTTCGAATCCTGGGTTCAACTGGTATTTGTCATTTTCCACCTGATAGTGTTAACAGTCTCAATACATAGTTGGATGTTGCACTGTGTTTATTATTGTAATTGATTTTGATAAAGTTCAACATCAATACTACATACACAGAATATTCTTTGAGAAAAGTCTCTCTGCTTAGCATAATCTTTGGGAGGCTCCATAGCCCAGTGGTTAAGCATCCCGCCTACAATGCAGATGGTGATTGCAGGTTCACTGGTTCGAATCCCAGGTTCAACTGGTGTTTGTAGTATTTGTCATTTTCCACCTGGTAGTGTTAACAGTCTCAATACATAGTTGGATGTTGCACTGTGTTTATTATTGTAATTGATTTTGATAAAGTTCAACATCAATACTACATACACAGAATATTCTTTGAGAAAAGTCTCTCTGCTTAGCATAATCTTCGGGAGGCTCCATAGCCCAGTGGTTAAGCATCCCACCTACAATGCAGATGGTGATTGCAGGTTCACTGGTTCAAATCCCAGGTTAAACTGGTGTTTGTAGTATTTGTCATTTTCCACCTGGTAGTGTTAACAGTCTCAATACATAGTTGGATGTTGCACTGTGTTTATTATTGTAATTGATTTTGATAAAGTTCAACATCAATACTACATACACAGAATATTCTTTGAGAAAAGTCTCTCTGCTTAGCATAATCTTTGGGAGGCTCCATAGCCCAGTGGTTAAGCATCCCGCCAACAATGCAGATGGTGATTGCAGTTTCACTGGTTCTGAATCCCAGGTTCAACTGGTGTTTGTAGTATTTGTCATTTTCCACCTGGTAGTGTTAACAGTCTCAATACATAGTTGGATGTTGCACTGTGTTTATTATTGTAATTGATTTTGATAAAGTTCAACATCAATACTACATACACAGAATATTCTTTGAGAAAAGTCTCTCTGCTTAGCATAATCTTTGGGAGGCTCCATAGCCCAGTGGTTAAGCATCCCACCTACAATGCAGATGGTGATTGCAGTTTCACTGGTTCGAATCCCAGGTTCAACTGGTGTTTGTAGTATTTGTCATTTTCCACCTGGTAGTGTTAACAGTCTCAATACATAGTTGGATGTTGCACTGTGTTTATTATTGTAATTGATTTTGATAAAGTTCAACATCAATACTACATACACAGAATATTCTTTGAGAAAAGTCTCTCTGCTTAGCATAATCTTTGGGAGGCTCCATAGCCCAGTGGTTAAGCATCCTGCCTACAATGCAGATGGTGATTGCAGGTTCACTGGTTCAAATCCCAGGTTAAACTGGTGTTTGTAGTATTTGTCATTTTCCACCTGGTAGTGTTAACAGTCTCAATACATAGTTGGATGTTGCACTGTGTTTATTATTGTAATTGATTTTGATAAAGTTCAACATCAATACTACATACACAGAATATTCTTTGAGAAAAGTCTCTCTGCTTAGCATAATCTTTGGGAGGCTCCATAGCCCAGTGGTTAAGCATCCTGCCTACAATGCAGATGGTGATTGCAGGTTCACTGGTTCAAATCCCAGGTTAAACTGGTGTTTGTAGTATTTGTCATTTTCCACCTGGTAGTGTTAACAGTCTCAATACATAGTTGGATGTTGCACTGTGTTTATTATTGTAATTGATTTTGATAAAGTTCAACATCAATACTACATACACAGAATATTCTTTGAGAAAAGTCTCTCTGCTTAGCATAATCTTTGGGAGGCTCCATAGCCCAGTGGTTAAGCATCCCACCTACAATGCAGATGGTGATTGCAGGTTCACTGGTTCGAATCCCAGGTTAAACTGGTGTTTGTAGTATTTGTCATTTTCCACCTGGTAGTGTTAACAGTCTCAATACATAGTTGGATGTTGCACTGTGTTTATTATTGTAATTGATTTTGATAAAGTTCAACATCAATACTACATACACAGAATATTCTTTGAGAAAAGTCTCTCTGCTTAGCATAATCTTCGGGAGGCTCCATAGCGCAGTGGTTAAGCATCCCGCCTACAATGCAGATGGTGATTGCAGGTTCACTGGTTCGAATCCCAGGTTAAACTGGTGTTTGTAGTATTTGTCATTTTCCACCTGGTAGTGTTAACAGTCTCAATACATAGTTGGATGTTGCACTGTGTTTATTATTGTAATTGATTTTGATAAAGTTCAACATCAATACTACATACACAGAATATTCTTTGAGAAAAGTCTCTCTGCTTAGCATAATCTTTGGGAGGCTCCATAGCCCAGTGGTTAAGCATCCCGCCTACAATGCAGATGGTGATTGCAGGTTCACTGGTTCGAATCCCAGGTTAAACTGGTGTTTGTAGTATTTGTCATTTTCCACCTGGTAGTGTTAACAGTCTCAATACATAGTTGGATGTTGCACTGTGTTTATTATTGTAATTGATTTTGATAAAGTTCAACATCAATACTACATACACAGAATATTCTTTGAGAAAAGTCTCTCTGCTTAGCATAATCTTTGGGAGGCTCCATAGCCCAGTGGTTAAGCATCCCACCTACAATGCAGATGGTGATTGCAGTTTCACTGGTTCGAATCCCAGGTTCAACTGGTGTTTGTAGTGTTTGTCATTTTCCACCTGGTAGTGTTAACAGTCTCAATACATAGTTGGATGTTGCACTGTGTTTATTATTGTAATTGATTTTGATAAAGTTCAACATCAATACTACATACACAGAATATTCTTTGAGAAAAGTCTCTCTGCTTAGCTTAATCTTTGGGAGGCTCCATAGCCCAGTGGTTAAGCATCCCACCTACAATGAAGATGGTGATTGCAGGGTCACTGGTTCGAATCCCAGGTTCAACTGGTGTTTGTAGTATTTGTCATTTTCCACCTGGTAGTGTTAACAGTCTCAATACATAGTTGGATGTTGCACTGTGTTTATTATTGTAATTGATTTTGATAAAGTTCAACATCAATACTACATACACAGAATATTCTTTGAGAAAAGTCTCTCTGCTTAGCATAATCTTTGGGAGGCTCCGTAGCCCAGTGGTTAAGCATCCCGCCTACTAATGCAGATGGTGATTGCAGGGTCACTGGTTCAAATCCCAGGTTCAACTGGTATTTGTCATTTTCCACCTGGTAGTGTTAACAGTCTCAATACATAGTTGGATGTTGCACTGTGTTTATTATTGTAATTGATTTTGATAAAGTTCAACATCAATACTACATACACAGAATATTCTTTGAGAAAAGTCTCTCTGCTTAGCATAATCTTTGGGAGGCTCCATAGCCCAGTGGTTAAGTATCCCGCCTACAATGCAGATGGTGATTGCAGGGTCACTGGTTCGAATCCCAGGTTCAACTGGTGTTTGTAGTATTTGTCATTTTCCACCTGATAGTGTTAACAGTCTCAATACATAGTTGGATGTTGCACTGTGTTTATTATTGTAATTGATTTTGATAAAGTTCAACATCAATACTACATACACAGAATATTCTTTGAGAAAAGTCTCTCTGCTTAGCATAATCTTCGGGAGGCTCCATAGCCTAGTGGTTAAGTATCCTGCCTACAATGCAGATGGTGATTGCAGGTTCACTGGTTCGAATCCCAGGTTCAACTGGTGTTTGTAGTATTTGTCATTTTCCACCTGATAGTGTTAACAGTCTCAATACATAGTTGGATGTTGCACTGTGTTTATTATTGTAATTGATTTTGATAAAGTTCAACATCAATACTACATACACAGAATATTCTTTGAGAAAAGTCTCTCTGCTTAGCATAATCTTTGGGAGGCTCCATAGCCCAGTGGTTAAGCATCCCACCTACAATGCAGATGGTGATTGCAGGTTCACTGGTTCGAATCCCAGGTTAAACTGGTGTTTGTAGTATTTGTCATTTTCCACCTGGTAGTGTTAACAGTCTCAATACATAGTTGGATGTTGCACTGTGTTTATTATTGTAATTGATTTTGATAAAGTTCAACATCAATACTACATACACAGAATATTCTTTGAGAAAAGTCTCTCTGCTTAGCATAATCTTTGGGAGGCTCCATAGCCCAGTGGTTAAGCATCCCGCCTACAATGCAGATGGTGATTGCAGGTTCACTGGTTCGAATCCCAGGTTAAACTGGTGTTTGTAGTATTTGTCATTTTCCACCTGGTAGTGTTAACAGTCTCAATACATAGTTGGATGTTGCACTGTGTTTATTATTGTAATTGATTTTGATAAAGTTCAACATCAATACTACATACACAGAATATTCTTTGAGAAAAGTCTCTCTGCTTAGCATAATCTTTGGGAGGCTCCATAGCCCAGTGGTTAAGCATCCCACCTACAATGCAGATGGTGATTGCAGGTTCACTGGTTCGAATCCCAGGTTAAACTGGTGTTTGTAGTATTTGTCATTTTCCACCTGGTAGTGTTAACAGTCTCAATACATAGTTGGATGTTGCACTGTGTTTATTATTGTAATTGATTTTGATAAAGTTCAACATCAATACTACATACACAGAATATTCTTTGAGAAAAGTCTCTCTGCTTAGCATAATCTTTGGGAGGCTCCATAGCCCAGTGGTTAAGCATCCCGCCTACAATGCAGATGGTGATTGCAGGTTCACTGGTTCGAATCCCAGGTTAAACTGGTGTTTGTAGTATTTGTCATTTTCCACCTGGTAGTGTTAACAGTCTCAATACATAGTTGGATGTTGCACTGTGTTTATTATTGTAATTGATTTTGATAAAGTTCAACATCAATACTACATACACAGAATATTCTTTGAGAAAAGTCTCTCTGCTTAGCATAATCTTTGGGAGGCTCCATAGCCCAGTGGTTAAGCATCCCACCTACAATGCAGATGGTGATTGCAGGTTCACTGGTTCGAATCCCAGGTTAAACTGGTGTTTGTAGTATTTGTCATTTTCCACCTGGTAGTGTTAACAGTCTCAATACATAGTTGGATGTTGCACTGTGTTTATTATTGTAATTGATTTTGATAAAGTTCAACATCAATACTACATACACAGAATATTCTTTGAGAAAAGTCTCTCTGCTTAGCATGATCTTTGGGAGGCTCCATAGCCCAGTGGTTAAGCATCCCGCCTACAATGCAGATGGTGATTGCAGTTTCACTGGTTCGAATCCCAGGTTCAACTGGTGTTTGTAGTATTTGTCATTTTCCACCTGGTAGTGTTAACAGTCTCAATACATAGTTGGATGTTGCACTGTGTTTATTATTGTAATTGATTTTGATAAAGTTCAACATCAATACTACATACACAGAATATTCTTTGAGAAAAGTCTCTCTGCTTAGCTTAATCTTTGGGAGGCTCCATAGCCCAGTGGTTAAGCATCCCACCTACAATGAAGATGGTGATTGCAGGGTCACTGGTTCGAATCCCGGGTTCAACTGGTGTTTGTAGTATTTGTCATTTTCCACCTGATAGTGTTAACAGTCTCAATACATAGTTGGATGTTGCACTGTGTTTATTATTGTAATTGATTTTGATAAAGTTCAATATCAATACTACATACACAGAATATTCTTTGAGAAAAGTCTCTCTGCTTAGCTTAATCTTCGGGAGGCTCCATAGCCCAGTGGTTAAGTATCCCGCCTACAATGCAGATGGTGATTGCAGGGTCACTGGTTTGAATCCCAGGTTCAACTGGTGTTTGTAGTATTTGTCATTTTCCACCTGGTAGTGTTAACAGTCTCAATACATAGTTGGATGTTGCACTGTGTTTATTATTGTAATTGATTTTGATAAAGTTCAACATCAATACTACATACACAGAATATTCTTTGAGAAAAGTCTCTCTGCTTAGCATAATCTTTGGGAGGCTCCATAGCCCAGTGGTTAAGCATCCCACCTACAATGCAGATGGTGATTGCAGGTTCACTGGTTCGAATCCCAGGTTAAACTGGTGTTTGTAGTATTTGTCATTTTCCACCTGGTAGTGTTAACAGTCTCAATACATAGTTGGATGTTGCACTGTGTTTATTATTGTAATTGATTTTGATAAAGTTCAACATCAATACTACATACACAGAATATTCTTTGAGAAAAGTCTCTCTGCTTAGCATAATCTTTGGGAGGCTCCATAGCCCAGTGGTTAAGCATCCCGCCTACAATGCAGATGGTGATTGCAGGTTCACTGGTTCGAATCCCAGGTTAAACTGGTGTTTGTAGTATTTGTCATTTTCCACCTGGTAGTGTTAACAGTCTCAATACATAGTTGGATGTTGCACTGTGTTTATTATTGTAATTGATTTTGATAAAGTTCAACATCAATACTACATACACAGAATATTCTTTGAGAAAAGTCTCTCTGCTTAGCATAATCTTTGGGAGGCTCCATAGCCCAGTGGTTAAGCATCCCACCTACAATGCAGATGGTGATTGCAGGTTCACTGGTTCGAATCCCAGGTTAAACTGGTGTTTGTAGTATTTGTCATTTTCCACCTGGTAGTGTTAACAGTCTCAATACATAGTTGGATGTTGCACTGTGTTTATTATTGTAATTGATTTTGATAAAGTTCAACATCAATACTACATACACAGAATATTCTTTGAGAAAAGTCTCTCTGCTTAGCATAATCTTTGGGAGGCTCCATAGCCCAGTGGTTAAGCATCCCGCCTACAATGCAGATGGTGATTGCAGTTTCACTGGTTCGAATCCCAGGTTCAACTGGTGTTTGTAGTATTTGTCATTTTCCACCTGGTAGTGTTAACAGTCTCAATACATAGTTGGATGTTGCACTGTGTTTATTATTGTAATTGATTTTGATAAAGTTCAACATCAATACTACATACACAGAATATTCTTTGAGAAAAGTCTCTCTGCTTAGCTTAATCTTTGGGAGGCTCCATAGCCCAGTGGTTAAGCATCCCACCTACAATGAAGATGGTGATTGCAGGGTCACTGGTTCGAATCCCGGGTTCAACTGGTGTTTGTAGTATTTGTCATTTTCCACCTGATAGTGTTAACAGTCTCAATACATAGTTGGATGTTGCACTGTGTTTATTATTGTAATTGATTTTGATAAAGTTCAACATCAATACTACATACACAGAATATTCTTTGAGAAAAGTCTCTCTGCTTAGCATAATCTTCGGGAGGCTCCATAGCCCAGTGGTTAAGTATCCCGCCTACAATGCAGATGGTGATTGCAGGGTCACTGGTTCGAATCCCAGGTTCAACTGGTGTTTGTAGTATTTGTCATTTTCCACCTGGTAGTGTTAACAGTCTCAATACATAGTTGGATATTGCACTGTGTTTATTATTGTAATTGATTTTGATAAAGTTCAACATCAATACTGCATACACAGAATATTCTTTGAGAAAAGTCTCTCTGCTTAGCATAATCTTCGGGAGGCTCCATAGCCCAGTGGTTAAGTATCCCGCCTACAATGCAGATGGTGATTGCAGGGTCACTGGTTCGAATCCCAGGTTCAACTGGTGTTTGTAGTATTTGTCATTTTCCACCTGGTAGTGTTAACAGTCTCAATACATAGTTGGATGTTGCACTGTGTTTATTATTGTAATTGATTTTGATAAAGTTCAACATCAATACTACATACACAGAATATTCTTTGAGAAAAGTCTCTCTGCTTAGCATAATCTTTGGGAGGCTCCATAGCCCAGTGGTTAAGCATCCCGCCTACTAATGCAGATGGTGATTGCAGGGTCACTGGTTCGAATCCCAGGTTCAACTGGTGTTTGTAGTATTTGTCATTTTCCACCTGGTAGTGTTAACAGTCTCAATACATAGTTGGATGTTGCACTGTGTTTATTATTGTAATTTATTTTGATAAAGTTCAACATCAATACTACATACACAGAATATTCTTTGAGAAAAGTCTCTCTGCTTAGCATAATCTTCGGGAGGCTCCATAGCCCAGTGGTTAAGTATCCCGCCTACAATACAGATGGTGATTGCAGGGTCACTGGTTCAAATCCCAGGTTCAACTGGTGTTTGTAGTATTTGTCATTTTCCACCTGGTAGTGTTAACAGTCTCAATACATAGTTGGATGTTGCACTGTGTTTATTATTGTAATTGATTTTGATAAAGTTCAACATCAATACTACATACACAGAATATTCTTTGAGAAAAGTCTCTCTGCTTAGCATAATCTTTGGGAGGCTCCATAGCCCAGTGGTTAAGCATCCCGCCTACTAATGCAGATGGTGATTGCAGGGTCACTGGTTCGAATCCCAGGTTCAACTGGTGTTTGTAGTATTTGTCATTTTCCACCTGGTAGTGTTAACAGTCTCAATACATAGTTGGATGTTGCACTGTGTTTATTATTGTAATTGATTTTGATAAAGTTCAACATCAATACTACATACACAGAATATTCTTTGAGAAAAGTCTCTCTGCTTAGCATAATCTTTGGGAGGCTCCATAGCCCAGTGGTTAAACATCCCGCCTACTAATGCAGATGGTGATTGCAGGGTCACTGGTTCGAATCCCAGGTTCAACTGGTGTTTGTAGTATTTGTCATTTTCCACCTGGTAGTGTTAACAGTCTCAATACATAGTTGGATGTTGCACTGTGTTTATTATTGTAATTGATTTTGATAAAGTTCAACATCAATACTACATACACAGAATATTCTTTGAGAAAAGTCTCTCTGCTTAGCATAATCTTTGGGAGGCTCCATAGCCCAGTGGTTAAGCATCCCGCCTACAATGCAGATTGCGATTGCAGGGTCACTGGTTCGAATCCCGGGTTCAACTGGTGTTTGTAGTATTTGTCATTTTCCACCTGGTAGTGTTAACAGTCTCAATACATAGTTGGATGTTGCACTGTGTTTATTATTGTAATTGATTTTGATAAAGTTCAACATCAATACTACATACACAGAATATTCTTTGAGAAAAGTCTCTCTGCTTAGCATAATCTTTGGGAGGCTCCATAGCCCAGTGGTTAAGTATCCCGCCTACAATGCAGATGGTGATTGCAGGGTCACTGGTTCGAATCCCGGGTTCAACTGGTGTTTGTAGTATTTGTCATTTTCCACCTGATAGTGTTAACAGTCTCAATACATAGTTGGATGTTGCACTGTGTTTATTATTGTAATTGATTTTGATAAAGTTCAACATCAATACTACATACACAGAATATTCTTTGAGAAAAGTCTCTCTGCTTAGCATAATCTTCGGGAGGCTCCATAGCCCAGTGGTTAAGTATCCCGCCTACAATGCAGATGGTGATTGCAGGGTCACTGGTTCAAATCCCAGGTTCAACTGGTGTTTGTAGTATTTGTCATTTTCCACCTGGTAGTGTTAACAGTCTCAATACATAGTTGGATGTTGCACTGTGTTTATTATTGTAATTGATTTTGATAAAGTTCAACATCAATACTACATACACAGAATATTCTTTGAGAAAAGTCTCTCTGCTTAGCATAATCTTTGGGAGGCTACGTAGCCCAGTAGTTAAGCATCCCGCCTACAATG
>NW_026968325.1:0-104000 GCF_028390025.1 Pseudophryne corroboree
TTCCAAAATAGAATGTTGGGAGTTCTAGAATTCCAAAATAGAATGTTGAGAGTTCTAGGATTCCAAAATAGAATGTTGCCAGTTCTAGAATTCTAAAATAGAATATTGGTGTTGCAGAATTCCAAAATAGAATGTTGGGAGTTCTAGAATTCCAAAATAGAATGTTGAGAGTTCTAGGATTCCAAAATAGAATGTTTGGAGTTCTAGAATTCTAAAATAGAATGTTGGTGTTGCAGAATTCTAAAATAGAATGTTGGGAGTTCTTGAATTCCAAAATAGAATGTTGAGAGTTCTAGGATTCCAAAATAGAATGTTGGGAGTTCTAGAATTCCAAAATAGAATGTTGATGTTGCAGAATTCCAAAATAGAATGTTGGGAGTTCTAGAATTCCAAAATAGAATGTTGAGAGTTCTAGGATTCCAAAATAGAATGTTGAGAGTTCTAGAATTCCAAAATAGAATGTTGAGAGTTCTAGAATTCTAAAATAGAATGTTGGTGTTGCAGAATTACAAAATAGAATGTTGGGAGTTCTAGAATTCCAAAATAGAATGTTGAGAGTTCTAGGATTCCAAAATAGAATGTTGGCAGTTCTAGAATTCTAAAATAGAATGTTGGTGTTGCTTAATTCCAAAATAGAATGTTGGGAGTTCTAGAATTCCAAAATAGAATGTTGAGAGTTCTAGGATTCCAAAATAGAATGTTGGGAGTTCTAGAATGCTAAAATAGAATGTTGGTGTTGCAGAGTTCCAAAATAGAATGTTGGGAGTTCTAGAATTCCAAAATAGAATGTTGAGAGTTCTAGGATTCCAAAATAGAATGTTGCCAGTTCTAGAATTCTAAAATAGAATATTGGTGTTGCAGAATTCCAAAATAGAATTTTGGGAGTTCTAGAATTCCAAAATAGCATGTTGAGAGTTCTAAGATTCCAAAATAGAATGTTGAGAGTTCTAGGATTCCAAAATAGAATGTTGGGAGTTCTAGAATTCCAAAATAGAATGTTGGTGTTGCAGAATTCCAAAATAGAATGTTGGGAGTTCTAGAATTCCAAAATAGAATGTTGAGAGTTCTAGGATTCCAAAATAGAATGTTGGGAGTTCTAGAATGCTAAAATAGAATGTTGGTGTTGCAGAGTTCCAAAATAGAATGTTGGGAGTTCTAGAATTCCAAAATAGAATGTTGAGAGTTCTAGGATTCCAAAATAGAATGTTGCCAGTTCTAGAATTCTAAAATAGAATATTGGTGTTGCAGAATTCCAAAATAGAATGTTGGGAGTTCTAGAATTCCAAAATAGAATGTTGAGAGTTCTAGGATTCCAAAATAGAATGTTGGGAGTTCTAGAATTCTAAAATAGAATGTTAGTGTTGCAGAATTCTAAAATAGAATGTTGGGAGTTCTTGAATTCCAAAATAGAATGTTGAGAGTTCTAGGATTCCAAAATAGAATGATGATAGTTCTAGGATTCCAAAATAGAATGTTGATGTTGCAGAATTCCAAAATAGAATGTTGGGAGTTCTAGAATTCCAAAATAGAATGTTGAGAGTTCTAGGATTCCAAAATAGAATGTTGAGAGTTCTAGAATTCCAAAATAGAATGTTGAGAGTTCTAGAATTCTAAAATAGAATGTTGGTGTTGCAGAATTACAAAATAGAATGTTGGGAGTTCTAGAATTCCAAAATAGAATGTTGAGAGTTCTAGGATTCCAAAATAGAATGTTGGCAGTTCTAGAATTCTAAAATAGAATGTTGGTGTTGCTTAATTCCAAAATAGAATGTTGGGAGTTCTAGAATTCCAAAATAGAATGTTGAGAGTTCTAGGATTCCAAAATAGAATGTTGAGAGTTCTAGAATTCCAAAATAGAATGTTGAGAGTTCTAGAATTCTAAAATAGAATGTTGGTGTTGCAGAATTACAAAATAGAATGTTGGGAGTTCTAGAATTCCAAAATAGAATGTTGAGAGTTCTAGGATTCCAAAATAGAATGTTGGCAGTTCTAGAATTCTAAAATAGAATGTTGGTGTTGCTTAATTCCAAAATAGAATGTTGGGAGTTCTAGAATTCCAAAATAGAATGTTGAGAGTTCTAGGATTCCAAAATAGAATGTTGGGAGTTCTAGAATGCTAAAATAGAATGTTGGTGTTGCAGAGTTCCAAAATAGAATGTTGGGAGTTCTAGAATTCCAAAATAGAATGTTGAGAGTTCTAGGATTCCAAAATAGAATGTTGGGAGTTCTAGAATTCTAAAATAGAATGTTAGTGTTGCAGAATTCTAAAATAGAATGTTGGGAGTTCTTGAATTCCAAAATAGAATGTTGAGAGTTCTAGGATTCCAAAATAGAATGATGATAGTTCTAGGATTCCAAAATAGAATGTTGATGTTGCAGAATTCCAAAATAGAATGTTGGGAGTTCTAGAATTCCAAAATAGAATGTTGAGAGTTCTAGGATTCCAAAATAGAATGTTGAGAGTTCTAGAATTCCAAAATAGAATGTTGAGAGTTCTAGGTTTCCAAAATAGAATGTTGGGAGTTCTAGAATTCTAAAATAGAATGTTGGTGTTGCAGAATTCCAAAATAGAATGTTGGGAGTTCTAGAATTCCAAAATAGAATGTTGAGAGTTCTAGGATTCCAAAATAGAATGTTGGGAGTTCTAGAATTCTAAAATAGAATGTTGGTGTTGCAGAATAACAAAATAGAATGTTGGGAGTTCTAGAATACCAAAATAGAATGTTGAGAGTTCTAGGATTCCAAAAAAGAATGATGATAGTTCTAGGATTCCAAAATAGAATATTGGGAGTTCTAGAATTCTAAAATAGTATGTTGGTGTTGCAAAATTAAAAAAAAAAAAATAGAATGTTGGGAGTTCTAGAATTCTAAAATAGAATGTTGGTGTTGCTTAATTCCAAAATAGAATGTTGGGAGTTCTAGAATTCCAAAATAGAATGTTGGGAGTTCTAGAATTCTAAAATAGAATGTTGGTGTTGCAGAATTACAAAATAGAATGTTGGGAGTTCTAGAATTCCAAAATAGAATGTTGAGAGTTCTAGGATTCCAAAATAGAATGTTGGGAGTTCTAGAATTCCAAAATAGAATGTTGAGAGTTCTAGGATTCCAAAATAGAATGTTGGGAGTTCTAGAATTCTAAAATAGAATGTTGGTGTTGCAGAATTCCAAAATAGAATGCTGGGAGTTCTAGAATTCCAAAATAGAATGTTGAGCATTCTAGGATTCCAAAATAGAATGTTGGGAGTTCTAGAATTCTAAAATAGAATGTTAAGAGTTCTAGGTTTCCAAAATAGAATGTTGGGAGTTCTAGAATTCTAAAATAGAATGTTGGTGTTGCAGAATTCCAAAATAGAATGTTGGGAGTTCTAGAATTCCAAAATAGAATGTTGAGAGTTCTAGGATTCCAAAATAGAATGTTGGGAGTTCTAGAATTCTAAAATAGAATGTTGGTGTTGCAGAATAACAAAATAGAATGTTGGGAGTTCTAGAATACCAAAATAGAATGTTGAGAGTTCTAGGATTCCAAAAAAGAATGATGATAGTTCTAGGATTCCAAAATAGAATATTGGGAGTTCTAGAATTCTAAAATAGTATGTTGGTGTTGCAAAATTAAAAAAAAAAATAGAATGTTGGGAGTTCTAGAATTCCAAAATAGAATGTTGGTGTTGCATAATTCCAAAATAGAATGTTGGGAGTTCTAGAATTACAAAATAGAATGTTGAGAGTTCTAGGATTCCAAAATAGAATGTTGGGAGTTCTAGAATTCTAAAATAGAATGTTGGTGTTGCAGAATTCCAAAATAGAATGTTGGGAGTTCTAGAATTCCAAAATAGAATGTTGCGAGTTCTAGGATTCCAAAATAGAATGTTGGGAGTTCTAGAATTCTAAAATAGAATGTTGGTGTTGCAGAATAACAAAATAGAATGTTGGGAGTTCTAGAATTCCAAAATAGAATGTTGAGAGTTCTAGGATTCCAAAATAGAATGATGATAGTTCTAGGATTCCAAAATAGAATATTGGGAGTTCTAGAATTCTAAAATAGTATGTTGGTGTTGCAAAATAAAATAAAAAAAATAGAATGTTGGGAGTTCTAGAATTCCAAAATAGAATGTTGGTGTTGCATAATTCCAAAATAGAATGTTGGGAGTTCTAGAATTCCAAAATAGAATGTTGAGAGTTCAAGGATTCCAAAATAGAATGTTGAGAGTTCTAGAATTCCAAAATAGAATGTTGAGAGTTCTAGGATTCCAAAATAGAATGTTGGTAGTTCTAGAATTCTAAAATAGAATGTTGGTGTTGCAGAATTCCAAAATAGAATGTTGGGAGTTCTAGAATTCCAAAATAGAATGTTGAGCATTCTAGGATTCCAAAATAGAATGATGGGAGTTCTAGAATTCTAAAATAGAATGTTAAGAGTTCTAGGTTTCCAAAATAGAATGTTGGCAGTTCTAGAATTCTAAAATAGAATGTTGGTGTTGCAGAATAAAAAAATAAAATGTTGGGAGTTCTAGAATTCCAAAATAGAATGTTGAGCGTTCTAGGATTCCAAAATAGAATGTTGGGAGTTCTAGAATTCTAAAATAGAATGTTGGTGTTGCAGAATTCCAAAATAGAATGTTGGGAGTTCTAGAATTCCAAAATAGAATGTTGAGAGTTCTAGGATTCCAAAATAGAATGTTGGGAGTTCTAGAATTTTAAAATAGAATGTTAAGAGTTCTAGGATTCCAAAATAGAATGTTGGGAGTTCTAGAATTCTAAAATAGAATGTTGGTGTTGCAGAATTCCAAAATAGAATGTTGGAAATTCTAGAATTCCAAAATAGAATGTTGAGAGTTCTAGGATTCCAAAATAGAATGTTGGGAGTTCTAGAATTTTAAAATAGAATGTTGGTGTTGCATAATTCCAAAATAGAATGTTGGGAGTTCTAGAATTCCAAAATAGAATGTTGAGAGTTCTAGGATTCCAAAATAGAATGATGAGAGTTCTAGGATTCCAAAATAGAATGTTGGAAGTTCTAGAATTCTAAAATAGTATGTTGGTGTTGCAAAATTCCAAAATAGAATGTTGGGAGTTCTAGAATTCCAAAATAGAATGTTGAGAGTTCTAGGATTCCAAAATAGAATGTTGGCAGTTATAGAATTTTAAAATAGAATGTTGGTGTTGCATAATTCCAAAATAGAATGTTGGGAGTTCTAGAATTCCAAAATAGAATGTTGAGAGTTCTAGGATTCCAAAATAGAATGTTGAGAGTTCTAGAATTCCAAAATAGAATGTTGAGAGTTCTAGGATTCCAAAATAGAATGTTGGGAGTTCTAGAATTCTAAAATAGAATGTTGGTGTTGCAGAATTCCAAAATAGAATGTTGGAAATTCTAGAATTCCAAAATAGAATGTTGAGAGTTCTAGGATTCCAAAATAGAATGTTGGGAGTTCTAGAATTCTAAAATAGAATGTTGATGTTGCAGAATTACAAAATAGAATGTTGGGAGTTCTAGAATTCCAAAATAGAATGTTGAGAGTTCTAGGTTTCCAAAATAGAATGTTGGGAGTTCTAGAATTCTAAAAATAGAATGTTGGTGTTGCAGAATTACAAAATCGAATGTTGAGAGTTCTAGGATTCCAAAATAGAATGATGATAGTTCTAGGATTCCAAAATAGAATGTTGGGAGTTCTAGAATTCTAAAAATAGAATGTTGGTGTTGCAGAATTACAAAATAGAATGTTGGGAGTTCTAGAATTCCAAAATAGAATGTTGAGAGTTCTAGGATTCCAAAATAGAATGTTGGGAGTTCTAGAATTCTAAAATAGAATGTTGGTGTTGCAGAATTCCAAAATAGAATGTTGGGAGTTCTAGAATTCCAAAATAGAATGTTGGGAGTTCTAGAATTCTAAAATAGAATGTCGGTGTTGCAGAATTCCAAAATAGAATGTTGGGAGGTCTAGAATTCCATAATAGAATGTTGAGAGTTTTAGGATTCCAAAATAGAATGTTGGGAGTTCTAGAATTCTAAAATAGAATGTTGGTGTTGCAGAATTACAAAATAATAGTTGGGAGTTCTAGAATTCCAAAATAGAATGTTGAGAGTTCTAGGATTCCAAAATAGAATGTTGTCAGTTCTAGAATTCTAAAATAGAATGTTGGTGTTGCAGAATTCCAAAATAGAATGTTGGGAGTTCTAGAATTCTAAAATAGAATGTTGAGAGTTCTAGGATTCCAAAATAGAATGTTAGGAGTTCTAGAATTCTAAAATAGAATGTTGGTGTTGCAGAATTCCAAAATAGAATGTTGGGAGTTCTAGAATTCCAAAATAGAATGTTGAGAGTTCTAGGATTCCAAAATAGAATGTTGGGAGTTCTAGAATTCTAAAATAGAATGTTGGTGTTGCAGAATTACAAAATAATATGTTGGGAGTTCTAGAATTCCAAAATAGAATGTTGAGAGTTCTAGGATTGCAAAATAGAATGTTGGCAGTTCTAGAATTCTAAAATAGAATGTTGGTGTTGCAGAATTCTAAAATAGAATGTTGGGAGTTCTAGAATTCCAAAATAGAATGTTGAGCATTCTAGGATTCCAAAATAGAATGTTGGGAGTTCTAGAATTTTAAAATAGAATGTTAAGAGTTCTAGGATTCCAAAATAGAATGTTGGCAGTTCTAGAATTCTAAAATAGAATATTGGTGTTGCAGAATAACAAAATAGAATTTTGGGAGTTCTAGAATTCCAAAATAGAATGTTGAGAGTTCTAAGATTCCAAAATAGAATGTTGAGAGTTCTAGGATTCCAAAATAGAATGTTGGGAGTTCTAGAATTCCAAAATAGAATGTTGGTGTTGCAGAATTCCAAAATAGAATGTTGGGAGTTCTAGAATTCCAAAATAGAATGTTGAGAGTTCTAGGATTCCAAAATAGAATGTTTGGAGTTCTAGAATTCTAAAATAGAATGTTGGTGTTGCAGAATTCTAAAATAGAATGTTGGGAGTTCTTGAATTCCAAAATAGAATGTTGAGAGTTCTAGGATTCCAAAATAGAATGTTGGGAGTTCTAGAATTCCAAAATAGAATGTTGATGTTGCAGAATTCCAAAATAGAATGTTGGGAGTTCTAGAATTCCAAAATAGAATGTTGAGAGTTCTAGGATTCCAAAATAGAATGTTGGGAGTTCTTGAATTCCAAAATAGAATGTTGAGAGTTCTAGGATTCCAAAATAGAATGTTGGGAGTTCTAGGATTCCAAAATAGAATGTTGCCAGTTCTAGAATTCTAAAATAGAATATTGGTGTTGCAGAATTCCAAAATAGAATGTTGGGAGTTCTAGAATTCCAAAATAGAATGTTGAGAGTTCTAGGATTCCAAAATAGAATGTTTGGAGTTCTAGAATTCTAAAATAGAATGTTGGTGTTGCAGAATTCTAAAATAGAATGTTGGGAGTTCTTGAATTCCAAAATAGAATGTTGAGAGTTCTAGGATTCCAAAATAGAATGTTGGGAGTTCTAGAATTCCAAAATAGAATGTTGATGTTGCAGAATTCCAAAATAGAATGTTGGGAGTTCTAGAATTCCAAAATAGAATGTTGAGAGTTCTAGGATTCCAAAATAGAATGTTGGGAGTTCTTGAATTCCAAAATAGAATGTTGAGAGTTCTAGGATTCCAAAATAGAATGTTGGGAGTTCTAGAATTCCAAAATAGAATGTTGATGTTGCAGAATTCCAAAATAGAATGTTGGGAGTTCTAGAATTCCAAAATAGAATGTTGAGAGTTCTAGGATTCCAAAATAGAATGTTGGGAGTTCTAGAATTCTAAAATAGAATGTTGGTGTTGCAGAATTCCAAAATAGAATGCTGGGAGTTCTAGAATTCCAAAATAGAATGTTGAGCATTCTAGGATTCCAAAATAGAATGTTGGGAGTTCTAGAATTCTAAAATAGAATGTTAAGAGTTCTAGGTTTCCAAAATAGAATGTTGGGAGTTCTAGAATTCTAAAATAGAATGTTGGTGTTGCAGAATTCCAAAATAGAATGTTGGGAGTTCTAGAATTCCAAAATAGAATGTTGAGAGTTCTAGGATTCCAAAATAGAATGTTGGGAGTTCTAGAATTCTAAAATAGAATGTTGGTGTTGCAGAATAACAAAATAGAATGTTGGGAGTTCTAGAATACCAAAATAGAATGTTGAGAGTTCTAGGATTCCAAAAAAGAATGATGATAGTTCTAGGATTCCAAAATAGAATATTGGGAGTTCTAGAATTCTAAAATAGTATGTTGGTGTTGCAAAATTAAAAAAAAAATAGAATGTTGGGAGTTCTAGAATTCCAAAATAGAATGTTGGTGTTGCATAATTCCAAAATAGAATGTTGGGAGTTCTAGAATTACAAAATAGAATGTTGAGAGTTCTAGGATTCCAAAATAGAATGTTGGGAGTTCTAGAATTCTAAAATAGAATGTTGGTGTTGCAGAATTCCAAAATAGAATGTTGGGAGTTCTAGAATTCCAAAATAGAATGTTGAGAGTTCTAGGATTCCAAAATAGAATGTTGGGAGTTCTAGAATTCTAAAATAGAATGTTGGTGTTGCAGAATAACAAAATAGAATGTTGGGAGTTCTAGAATTCCAAAATAGAATGTTGAGAGTTCTAGGATTCCAAAATAGAATGATGATAGTTCTAGGATTCCAAAATAGAATATTGGGAGTTCTAGAATTCTAAAATAGTATGTTGGTGTTGCAAAATAAAATAAAAAAAATAGAATGTTGGGAGTTCTAGAATTCCAAAATAGAATGTTGGTGTTGCATAATTCCAAAATAGAATGTTGGGAGTTCTAGAATTCCAAAATAGAATGTTGAGAGTTCAAGGATTCCAAAATAGAATGTTGAGAGTTCTAGAATTCCAAAATAGAATGTTGAGAGTTCTAGGATTCCAAAATAGAATGTTGGGAGTTCTAGAATTCTAAAATAGAATGTTGGTGTTGCAGAATTCCAAAATAGAATGTTGGGAGTTCTAGAATTCCAAAATAGAATGTTGAGCATTCTAGGATTCCAAAATAGAATGATGGGAGTTCTAGAATTCTAAAATAGAATGTTAAGAGTTCTAGGTTTCCAAAATAGAATGTTGGCAGTTCTAGAATTCTAAAATAGAATGTTGGTGTTGCAGAATAAAAAAATAAAATGTTGGGAGTTCTAGAATTCCAAAATAGAATGTTGAGCGTTCTAGGATTCCAAAATAGAATGTTGGGAGTTCTAGAATTCTAAAATAGAATGTTGGTGTTGCAGAATTCCAAAATAGAATGTTGGGAGTTCTAGAATTCCAAAATAGAATGTTGAGAGTTCTAGGATTCCAAAATAGAATGTTGGGAGTTCTAGAATTCTAAAATAGAATGTTGGTGTTGCAGAATAACAAAATAGAATGTTGGGAGTTCTAGAATTCCAAAATAGAATGTTGAGAGTTCTAGGATTCCAAAATAGAATGATGAGAGTTCTAGGATTCCAAAATAGAATGTTGGAAGTTCTAGAATTCTAAAATAGTATGTTGGTGTTGCAAAATTCCAAAATAGAATGTTGGGAGTTCTAGAATTCCAAAATAGAATGTTGAGAGTTCTAGGATTCCAAAATAGAATGTTGGCAGTTATAGAATTTTAAAATAGAATGTTGGTGTTGCATAATTCCAAAATAGAATGTTGGGAGTTCTAGAATTCCAAAATAGAATGTTGAGAGTTCTAGGATTCCAAAATAGAATGTTGAGAGTTCTAGAATTCCAAAATAGAATGTTGAGAGTTCTAGGATTCCAAAATAGAATGTTGGGAGTTCTAGAATTCTAAAATAGAATGTTGATGTTGCAGAATTACAAAATAGAATGTTGGGAGTTCTAGAATTCCAAAATAGAATGTTGAGAGTTCTAGGTTTCCAAAATAGAATGTTGGGAGTTCTAGAATTCTAAAAATAGAATGTTGGTGTTGCAGAATTACAAAATAGAATGTTGAGAGTTCTAGGATTCCAAAATAGAATGATGATAGTTCTAGGATTCCAAAATAGAATGTTGGGAGTTCTAGAATTCTAAAAATAGAATGTTGGTGTTGCAGAATTACAAAATAGAATGTTGGGAGTTCTAGAATTCCAAAATAGAATGTTGAGAGTTCTAGGATTCCAAAATAGAATGTTGGGAGTTCTAGAATTCTAAAATAGAATGTTGGTGTTGCAGAATTCCAAAATAGAATGTTGGGAGTTCTAGAATTCCAAAATAGAATGTTGGGAGTTCTAGAATTCTAAAATAGAATGTTGGTGTTGCAGAATTCCAAAATAGAATGTTGGGAGTTCTAGAATTCCATAATAGAATGTTGAGAGTTTTAGGATTCCAAAATAGAATGTTGGGAGTTCTAGAATTCTAAAATAGAATGTTGGTGTTGCAGAATTACAAAATAATAGTTGGGAGTTCTAGAATTCCAAAATAGAATGTTGAGAGTTATAGGATTCCAAAATAGAATGTTGTCAGTTCTAGAATTCTAAAATAGAATGTTGGTGTTGCAGAATTCCAAAATAGAATGTTGGGAGTTCTAGAATTCTAAAATAGAATGTTGAGAGTTCTAGGATTCCAAAATAGAATGTTAGGAGTTCTAGAATTCTAAAATAGAATGTTGGTGTTGCAGAATTCCAAAATAGAATGTTGGGAGTTCTAGAATTCCAAAATAGAATGTTGAGAGTTCTAGGATTCCAAAATAGAATGTTGGGAGTTCTAGAATTCTAAAATAGAATGTTGGTGTTGCAGAATTACAAAATAATATGTTGGGAGTTCTAGAATTCCAAAATAGAATGTTGAGAGTTCTAGGATTGCAAAATAGAATGTTGGCAGTTCTAGAATTCTAAAATAGAATGTTGGTGTTGCAGAATTCTAAAATAGAATGTTGGGAGTTCTAGAATTCCAAAATAGAATGTTGAGCATTCTAGGATTCCAAAATAGAATGTTGGGAGTTCTAGAATTTTAAAATAGAATGTTAAGAGTTCTAGGATTCCAAAATAGAATGTTGGCAGTTCTAGAATTCTAAAATAGAATATTGGTGTTGCAGAATAACAAAATAGAATTTTGGGAGTTCTAGAATTCCAAAATAGAATGTTGAGAGTTCTAAGATTCCAAAATAGAATGTTGAGAGTTCTAGGATTCCAAAATAGAATGTTGGGAGTTCTAGAATTCCAAAATAGAATGTTGGTGTTGCAGAATTCCAAAATAGAATGTTGGGAGTTCTAGAATTCCAATATAGAATGTTGAGAGTTCTAGGATTCCAAAATAGAATGTTGGGAGTTCTAGAATGCTAAAATAGAATGTTGGTGTTGCAGAGTTCCAAAATAGAATGTTGGGAGTTCTAGAATTCCAAAATAGAATGTTGAGAGTTCTAGGATTCCAAAATAGAATGTTGCCAGTTCTAGAATTCTAAAATAGAATATTGGTGTTGCAGAATTCCAAAATAGAATGTTGGGAGTTCTAGAATTCCAAAATAGAATGTTGAGAGTTCTAGGATTCCAAAATAGAATGTTTGGAGTTCTAGAATTCTAAAATAGAATGTTGGTGTTGCAGAATTCTAAAATAGAATGTTGGGAGTTCTTGAATTCCAAAATAGAATGTTGAGAGTTCTAGGATTCCAAAATAGAATGTTGGGAGTTCTAGAATTCCAAAATAGAATGTTGATGTTGCAGAATTCCAAAATAGAATGTTGGGAGTTCTAGAATTCCAAAATAGAATGTTGAGAGTTCTAGGATTCCAAAATAGAATGTTGAGAGTTCTAGAATTCCAAAATAGAATGTTGAGAGTTCTAGAATTCTAAAATAGAATGTTGGTGTTGCTTAATTCCAAAATAGAATGTTGGGAGTTCTAGAATTCCAAAATAGAATGTTGAAAGTTCTAGGATTCCAAAATAGAATGTTGGGAGTTCTAGAATGCTAAAATAGAATGTTGGTGTTGCAGAGTTCCAAAATAGAATGTTGAGAGTTCTAGGATTCCAAAATAGAATGTTGAGAGTTCTAGAATTCCAAAATAGAATGTTGAGAGTTCTAGGATTCCAAAATAGAATGTTGGGAGTTCTAGAATTCTAAAATAGAATGTTGGTGTTGCAGAATTCTAAAATAGAATGTTGGGAGTTCTAGAATTCCAAAATAGAATGTTGAGCATTCTAGGAATCCAAAATAGAATGTTGGGAGTTCTAGAATTTTAAAATAGAATGTTAAGAGTTCTAGGATTCCAAAATAGAATGTTGGCAGTTCTAGAATTCTAAAATAGAATATTGGTGTTGCAGAATAACAAAATAGAATTTTGGGAGTTCTAGAATTCCAAAATAGAACGTTGAGAGTTCTAAGATTCCAAAATAGAATGTTGAGAGTTCTAGGATTCCAAAATAGAATGTTGGGAGTTCTAGAATTCCAAAATAGAATGTTGGTGTTGCAGAATTCCAAAATAGAATGTTGGGAGTTCTAGAATTCCAAAATAGAATGTTGAGAGTTCTAGGATTCCAAAATAGAATGTTGGGAGTTCTAGAATGCTAAAATAGAATGTTGGTGTTGCAGAGTTCCAAAATAGAATGTTGGGAGTTCTAGAATTCCAAAATAGAATGTTGAGAGTTCTAGGATTCCAAAATAGAATGTTGCCAGTTCTAGAATTCTAAAATAGAATATTGGTGTTGCAGAATTCCAAAATAGAATGTTGGGAGTTCTAGAATTCCAAAATAGAATGTTGAGAGTTCTAGGATTCCAAAATAGAATGTTTGGAGTTCTAGAATTCTAAAATAGAATGTTGGTGTTGCAGAATTCTAAAATAGAATGTTGGGAGTTCTTGAATTCCAAAATAGAATGTTGAGAGTTCTAGGATTCCAAAATAGAATGTTGGGAGTTCTAGAATTCCAAAATAGAATGTTGATGTTGCAGAATTCCAAAATAGAATGTTGGGAGTTCTAGAATTCCAAAATAGAATGTTGAGAGTTCTAGGATTCCAAAATAGAATGTTGAGAGTTCTAGAATTCCAAAATAGAATGTTGAGAGTTCTAGAATTCTAAAATAGAATGTTGGTGTTGCAGAATTACAAAATAGAATGTTGGGAGTTCTAGAATTCCAAAATAGAATGTTGAGAGTTCTAGGATTCCAAAATAGAATGTTGGCAGTTCTAGAATTCTAAAATAGAATGTTGGTGTTGCTTAATTCCAAAATAGAATGTTGGGAGTTCTAGAATTCCAAAATAGAATGTTGAGAGTTCTAGGATTCCAAAATAGAATGTTGGGAGTTCTAGGATTCCAAAATAGAATGTTGGGAGTTCTAGAATTCCAAAATAGAATGTTGATGTTGCAGAATTCCAAAATAGAATGTTGGGAGTTCTAGAATTCCAAAATAGAATGTTGAGAGTTCTAGGATTCCAAAATAGAATGTTGAGAGTTCTAGAATTCCAAAATAGAATGTTGAGAGTTCTAGGATTCCAAAATAGAATGTTGGCAGTTCTAGAATTCTAAAATAGAATATTGGTGTTGCAGAATAACAAAATAGAATTTTGGGAGTTCTAGAATTCCAAAATAGAATGTTGAGAGTTCTAAGATTCCAAAATAGAATGTTGAGAGTTCTAGGATTCCAAAATAGAATGTTGGGAGTTCTAGAATTCCAAAATAGAATGTTGGTGTTGCAGAATTCCAAAATAGAATGTTGGGAGTTCTAGAATTCCAAAATAGAATGTTGAGAGTTCTAGGATTCCAAAATAGAATGTTGAGAGTTCTAGAATGCTAAAATAGAATGTTGGTGTTGCAGAGTTCCAAAATAGAATGTTGGGAGTTCTAGAATTCCAAAATAGAATGTTGAGAGTTCTAGGATTCCAAAATAGAATGTTGCCAGTTCTAGAATTCTAAAATAGAATATTGGTGTTGCAGAATTCCAAAATAGAATGTTGGGAGTTCTAGAATTCCAAAATAGAATGTTGAGAGTTCTAGGATTCCAAAATAGAATGTTTGGAGTTCTAGAATTCTAAAATAGAATGTTGGTGTTGCAGAATTCTAAAATAGAATGTTGGGAGTTCTTGAATTCCAAAATAGAATGTTGAGAGTTCTAGGATTCCAAAATAGAATGTTGGGAGTTCTAGAATTCTAAAATAGAATGTTAGTGTTGCAGAATTCTAAAATAGAATGTTGGGAGTTCTTGAATTCCAAAATAGAATGTTGAGAGTTCTAGGATTCCAAAATAGAATGATGATAGTTCTAGGATTCCAAAATAGAATGTTGATGTTGCAGAATTCCAAAATAGAATGTTGGGAGTTCTAGAATTCCAAAATAGAATGTTGAGAGTTCTAGGATTCCAAAATAGAATGTTGAGAGTTCTAGAATTCCAAAATAGAATGTTGAGAGTTCTAGAATTCTAAAATAGAATGTTGGTGTTGCAGAATTACAAAATAATAGTTGGGAGTTCTAGAATTCCAAAATAGAATGTTGAGAGTTCTAGGATTCCAAAATAGAATGTTGTCAGTTCTAGAATTCTAAAATAGAATGTTGGTGTTGCAGAATTCCAAAATAGAATGTTGGGAGTTCTAGAATTCTAAAATAGAATGTTGAGAGTTCTAGGATTCCAAAATAGAATGTTAGGAGTTCTAGAATTCTAAAATAGAATGTTGGTGTTGCAGAATTCCAAAATAGAATGTTGGGAGTTCTAGAATTCCAAAATAGAATGTTGAGAGTTCTAGGATTCCAAAATAGAATGTTGGGAGTTCTAGAATTCTAAAATAGAATGTTGGTGTTGCAGAATTACAAAATAATATGTTGGGAGTTCTAGAATTCCAAAATAGAATGTTGAGAGTTCTAGGATTGCAAAATAGAATGTTGGCAGTTCTAGAATTCTAAAATAGAATGTTGGTGTTGCAGAATTCTAAAATAGAATGTTGGGAGTTCTAGAATTCCAAAATAGAATGTTGAGCATTCTAGGATTCCAAAATAGAATGTTGGGAGTTCTAGAATTTTAAAATAGAATGTTAAGAGTTCTAGGATTCCAAAATAGAATGTTGGCAGTTCTAGAATTCTAAAATAGAATATTGGTGTTGCAGAATAACAAAATAGAATTTTGGGAGTTCTAGAATTCCAAAATAGAATGTTGAGAGTTCTAAGATTCCAAAATAGAATGTTGAGAGTTCTAGGATTCCAAAATAGAATGTTGGGAGTTCTAGAATTCCAAAATAGAATGTTGGTGTTGCAGAATTCCAAAATAGAATGTTGGGAGTTCTAGAATTCCAATATAGAATGTTGAGAGTTCTAGGATTCCAAAATAGAATGTTGGGAGTTCTAGAATGCTAAAATAGAATGTTGGTGTTGCAGAGTTCCAAAATAGAATGTTGGGAGTTCTAGAATTCCAAAATAGAATGTTGAGAGTTCAAGGATTCCAAAATAGAATGTTGCCAGTTCTAGAATTCTAAAATAGAATATTGGTGTTGCAGAATTCCAAAATAGAATGTTGGGAGTTCTAGAATTCCAAAATAGAATGTTGAGAGTTCTAGGATTCCAAAATAGAATGTTTGGAGTTCTAGAATTCTAAAATAGAATGTTGGTGTTGCAGAATTCTAAAATAGAATGTTGGGAGTTCTTGAATTCCAAAATAGAATGTTGATGTTGCAGAATTCCAAAATAGAATGTTGGGAGTTCTAGAATTCCAAAATAGAATGTTGAGAGTTCTAGGATTCCAAAATAGAATGTTGGGAGTTCTAGAATTCCAAAATAGAATGTTGATGTTGCAGAATTCCAAAATAGAATGTTGGGAGTTCTAGAATTCCAAAATAGAATGTTGAGAGTTCTAGGATTCCAAAATAGAATGTTGAGAGTTCTAGAATTCCAAAATAGAATGTTGAGAGTTCTAGAATTCTAAAATAGAATGTTGGTGTTGCAGAATTACAAAATAGAATGTTGGGAGTTCTAGAATTCCAAAATAGAATGTTGAGAGTTCTAGGATTCCAAAATAGAATGTTGGCAGTTCTAGAATTCTAAAATAGAATGTTGGTGTTGCTTAATTCCAAAATAGAATGTTGGGAGTTCTAGAATTCCAAAATAGAATGTTGAGAGTTCTAGGATTCCAAAATAGAATGTTGGGAGTTCTAGAATGCTAAAATAGAATGTTGGTGTTGCAGAGTTCCAAAATAGAATGTTGAGAGTTCTAGGATTCCAAAATAGAATGTTGAGAGTTCTAGAATTCCAAAATAGAATGTTGAGAGTTCTAGGATTCCAAAATAGAATGTTGGGAGTTCTAGAATTCTAAAATAGAATGTTGGTGTTGCAGAATTCTAAAATAGAATGTTGGGAGTTCTAGAATTCCAAAATAGAATGTTGAGCATTCTAGGAATCCAAAATAGAATGTTGGGAGTTCTAGAATTTTAAAATAGAATGTTAAGAGTTCTAGGATTCCAAAATAGAATGTTGGCAGTTCTAGAATTCTAAAATAGAATATTGGTGTTGCAGAATAACAAAATAGAATTTTGGGAGTTCTAGAATTCCAAAATAGAATGTTGGGAGTTCTAGAATTCCAAAATAGAATGTTGAGAGTTCTAGGATTCCAAAATAGAATGTTGAGAGTTCTAGAATTCCAAAATAGAATGTTGAGAGTTCTAGAATTCTAAAATAGAATGTTGGTGTTTCAGAATTACAAAATAGAATGTTGGGAGTTCTAGAATTCCAAAATAGAATGTTGAGAGTTCTAGGATTCCAAAATAGAATGTTGGCAGTTCTAGAATTCTAAAATAGAATATTGGTGTTGCAGAATAACAAAATAGAATTTTGGGAGTTCTAGAATTCCAAAATAGAATGTTGAGAGTTCTAAGATTCCAAAATAGAATGTTGAGAGTTCTAGGATTCCAAAATAGAATGTTGGGAGTTCTAGAATTCCAAAATAGAATGTTGGTGTTGCAGAATTCCAAAATAGAATGTTGGGAGTTCTAGAATTCCAAAATAGAATGTTGAGAGTTCTAGGATTCCAAAATAGAATGTTGGGAGTTCTAGAATGCTAAAATAGAATGTTGGTGTTGCAGAGTTCCAAAATAGAATGTTGGGAGTTCTAGAATTCCAAAATAGAATGTTGAGAGTTCTAGGATTCCAAAATAGAATGTTGCCAGTTCTAGAATTCTAAAATAGAATATTGGTGTTGCAGAATTCCAAAATAGAATGTTGGGAGTTCTAGAATTCCAAAATAGAATGTTGGGAGTTCTAGAATTCCAAAATAGAATGTTGAGAGTTCTAGGATTCCAAAATAGAATGTTTGGAGTTCTAGAATTCTAAAATAGAATGTTGGTGTTGCAGAATTCTAAAATAGAATGTTGGGAGTTCTTGAATTCCAAAATAGAATGTTGAGAGTTCTAGGATTCCAAAATAGAATGTTGGGAGTTCTAGAATTCTAAAATAGAATGTTAGTGTTGCAGAATTCTAAAATAGAATGTTGGGAGTTCTTGAATTCCAAAATAGAATGTTGAGAGTTCTAGGATTCCAAAATAGAATGATGATAGTTCTAGGATTCCAAAATAGAATGTTGATGTTGCAGAATTCCAAAATAGAATGTTGGGAGTTCTAGAATTCCAAAATAGAATGTTGAGAGTTCTAGGATTCCAAAATAGAATGTTGAGAGTTCTAGAATTCCAAAATAGAATGTTGAGAGTTCTAGAATTCTAAAATAGAATGTTGGTGTTGCAGAATTACAAAATAATAGTTGGGAGTTCTAGAATTCCAAAATAGAATGTTGAGAGTTCTAGGATTCCAAAATAGAATGTTGTCAGTTCTAGAATTCTAAAATAGAATGTTGGTGTTGCAGAATTCCAAAATAGAATGTTGGGAGTTCTAGAATTCTAAAATAGAATGTTGAGAGTTCTAGGATTCCAAAATAGAATGTTAGGAGTTCTAGAATTCTAAAATAGAATGTTGGTGTTGCAGAATTCCAAAATAGAATGTTGGGAGTTCTAGAATTCCAAAATAGAATGTTGAGAGTTCTAGGATTCCAAAATAGAATGTTGGGAGTTCTAGAATTCTAAAATAGAATGTTGGTGTTGCAGAATTACAAAATAATATGTTGGGAGTTCTAGAATTCCAAAATAGAATGTTGAGAGTTCTAGGATTGCAAAATAGAATGTTGGCAGTTCTAGAATTCTAAAATAGAATGTTGGTGTTGCAGAATTCTAAAATAGAATGTTGGGAGTTCTAGAATTCCAAAATAGAATGTTGAGCATTCTAGGATTCCAAAATAGAATGTTGGGAGTTCTAGAATTTTAAAATAGAATGTTAAGAGTTCTAGGATTCCAAAATAGAATGTTGGCAGTTCTAGAATTCTAAAATAGAATATTGGTGTTGCAGAATAACAAAATAGAATTTTGGGAGTTCTAGAATTCCAAAATAGAATGTTGAGAGTTCTAAGATTCCAAAATAGAATGTTGAGAGTTCTAGGATTCCAAAATAGAATGTTGGGAGTTCTAGAATTCCAAAATAGAATGTTGGTGTTGCAGAATTCCAAAATAGAATGTTGGGAGTTCTAGAATTCCAATATAGAATGTTGAGAGTTCTAGGATTCCAAAATAGAATGTTGGGAGTTCTAGAATGCTAAAATAGAATGTTGGTGTTGCAGAGTTCCAAAATAGAATGTTGGGAGTTCTAGAATTCCAAAATAGAATGTTGAGAGTTCAAGGATTCCAAAATAGAATGTTGCCAGTTCTAGAATTCTAAAATAGAATATTGGTGTTGCAGAATTCCAAAATAGAATGTTGGGAGTTCTAGAATTCCAAAATAGAATGTTGAGAGTTCTAGGATTCCAAAATAGAATGTTTGGAGTTCTAGAATTCTAAAATAGAATGTTGGTGTTGCAGAATTCTAAAATAGAATGTTGGGAGTTCTTGAATTCCAAAATAGAATGTTGATGTTGCAGAATTCCAAAATAGAATGTTGGGAGTTCTAGAATTCCAAAATAGAATGTTGAGAGTTCTAGGATTCCAAAATAGAATGTTGGGAGTTCTAGAATTCCAAAATAGAATGTTGATGTTGCAGAATTCCAAAATAGAATGTTGGGAGTTCTAGAATTCCAAAATAGAATGTTGAGAGTTCTAGGATTCCAAAATAGAATGTTGAGAGTTCTAGAATTCCAAAATAGAATGTTGAGAGTTCTAGAATTCTAAAATAGAATGTTGGTGTTGCAGAATTACAAAATAGAATGTTGGGAGTTCTAGAATTCCAAAATAGAATGTTGAGAGTTCTAGGATTCCAAAATAGAATGTTGGCAGTTCTAGAATTCTAAAATAGAATGTTGGTGTTGCTTAATTCCAAAATAGAATGTTGGGAGTTCTAGAATTCCAAAATAGAATGTTGAGAGTTCTAGGATTCCAAAATAGAATGTTGGGAGTTCTAGAATGCTAAAATAGAATGTTGGTGTTGCAGAGTTCCAAAATAGAATGTTGAGAGTTCTAGGATTCCAAAATAGAATGCTGAGAGTTCTAGAATTCCAAAATAGAATGTTGAGAGTTCTAGGATTCCAAAATAGAATGTTGGGAGTTCTAGAATTCTAAAATAGAATGTTGGTGTTGCAGAATTCTAAAATAGAATGTTGGGAGTTCTAGAATTCCAAAATAGAATGTTGAGCATTCTAGGAATCCAAAATAGAATGTTGGGAGTTCTAGAATTTTAAAATAGAATGTTAAGAGTTCTAGGATTCCAAAATAGAATGTTGGCAGTTCTAGAATTCTAAAATAGAATATTGGTGTTGCAGAATAACAAAATAGAATTTTGGGAGTTCTAGAATTCCAAAATAGAATGTTGGGAGTTCTAGAATTCCAAAATAGAATGTTGAGAGTTCTAGGATTCCAAAATAGAATGTTGAGAGTTCTAGAATTCCAAAATAGAATGTTGAGAGTTCTAGAATTCTAAAATAGAATGTTGGTGTTTCAGAATTACAAAATAGAATGTTGGGAGTTCTAGAATTCCAAAATAGAATGTTGAGAGTTCTAGGATTCCAAAATAGAATGTTGGCAGTTCTAGAATTCTAAAATAGAATATTGGTGTTGCAGAATAACAAAATAGAATTTTGGGAGTTCTAGAATTCCAAAATAGAATGTTGAGAGTTCTAAGATTCCAAAATAGAATGTTGAGAGTTCTAGGATTCCAAAATAGAATGTTGGGAGTTCTAGAATTCCAAAATAGAATGTTGGTGTTGCAGAATTCCAAAATAGAATGTTGGGAGTTCTAGAATTCCAAAATAGAATGTTGAGAGTTCTAGGATTCCAAAATAGAATGTTGGGAGTTCTAGAATGCTAAAATAGAATGTTGGTGTTGCAGAGTTCCAAAATAGAATGTTGGGAGTTCTAGAATTCCAAAATAGAATGTTGAGAGTTCTAGGATTCCAAAATAGAATGTTGCCAGTTCTAGAATTCTAAAATAGAATATTGGTGTTGCAGAATTCCAAAATAGAATGTTGGGAGTTCTAGAATTCCAAAATAGAATGTTGAGAGTTCTAGGATTCCAAAATAGAATGTTTGGAGTTCTAGAATTCTAAAATAGAATGTTGGTGTTGCAGAATTCTAAAATAGAATGTTGGGAGTTCTTGAATTCCAAAATAGAATGTTGAGAGTTCTAGGATTCCAAAATAGAATGTTGGGAGTTCTAGAATTCCAAAATAGAATGTTGATGTTGCAGAATTCCAAAATAGAATGTTGGGAGTTCTAGAATTCCAAAATAGAATGTTGAGAGTTCTAGGATTCCAAAATAGAATGTTGAGAGTTCTAGAATTCCAAAATAGAATGTTGAGAGTTCTAGAATTCTAAAATAGAATGTTGGTGTTGCAGAATTACAAATTAGAATGTTGGGAGTTCTAGAATTCCAAAATAGAATGTTGAGAGTTCTAGGATTCCAAAATAGAATGTTGGCAGTTCTAGAATTCTAAAATAGAATGTTGGTGTTGCTTAATTCCAAAATAGAATGTTGGGAGTTCTAGAATTCCAAAATAGAATGTTGAGAGTTCTAGGATTCCAAAATAGAATGTTGGGAGTTCTAGAATGCTAAAATAGAATGTTGGTGTTGCAGAGTTCCAAAATAGAATGTTGGGAGTTCTAGAATTCCAAAATAGAATGTTGAGAGTTCTAGGATTCCAAAATAGAATGTTGCCAGTTCTAGAATTCTAAAATAGAATATTGGTGTTGCAGAATTCCAAAATAGAATTTTGGGAGTTCTAGAATTCCAAAATAGCATGTTGAGAGTTCTAAGATTCCAAAATAGAATGTTGAGAGTTCTAGGATTCCAAAATAGAATGTTGGGAGTTCTAGAATTCCAAAATAGAATGTTGGTGTTGCAGAATTCCAAAATAGAATGTTGGGAGTTCTAGAATTCCAAAATAGAATGTTGAGAGTTCTAGGATTCCAAAATAGAATGTTGGGAGTTCTAGAATTCCAAAATAGAATGTTGAGAGTTCTAGGATTCCAAAATAGAATGTTGAGAGTTCTAGAATTCCAAAATAGAATGTTGAGAGTTCTAGAATTCTAAAATAGAATGTTGGTGTTGCAGAATTACAAAATAATAGTTGGGAGTTCTAGAATTCCAAAATAGAATGTTGAGAGTTCTAGGATTCCAAAATAGAATGTTGTCAGTTCTAGAATTCTAAAATAGAATGTTGGTGTTGCAGAATTCCAAAATAGAATGTTGGGAGTTCTAGAATTCTAAAATAGAATGTTGAGAGTTCTAGGATTCCAAAATAGAATGTTAGGAGTTCTAGAATTCTAAAATAGAATGTTGGTGTTGCAGAATTCCAAAATAGAATGTTGGGAGTTCTAGAATTCCAAAATAGAATGTTGAGAGTTCTAGGATTCCAAAATAGAATGTTGGGAGTTCTAGAATTCTAAAATAGAATGTTGGTGTTGCAGAATTACAAAATAATATGTTGGGAGTTCTAGAATTCCAAAATAGAATGTTGAGAGTTCTAGGATTGCAAAATAGAATGTTGGCAGTTCTAGAATTCTAAAATAGAATGTTGGTGTTGCAGAATTCTAAAATAGAATGTTGGGAGTTCTAGAATTCCAAAATAGAATGTTGAGCATTCTAGGATTCCAAAATAGAATGTTGGGAGTTCTAGAATTTTAAAATAGAATGTTAAGAGTTCTAGGATTCCAAAATAGAATGTTGGCAGTTCTAGAATTCTAAAATAGAATATTGGTGTTGCAGAATAACAAAATAGAATTTTGGGAGTTCTAGAATTCCAAAATAGAATGTTGAGAGTTCTAAGATTCCAAAATAGAATGTTGAGAGTTCTAGGATTCCAAAATAGAATGTTGGGAGTTCTAGAATTCCAAAATAGAATGTTGGTGTTGCAGAATTCCAAAATAGAATGTTGGGAGTTCTAGAATTCCAATATAGAATGTTGAGAGTTCTAGGATTCCAAAATAGAATGTTGGGAGTTCTAGAATGCTAAAATAGAATGTTGGTGTTGCAGAGTTCCAAAATAGAATGTTGGGAGTTCTAGAATTCCAAAATAGAATGTTGAGAGTTCTAGGATTCCAAAATAGAATGTTGCCAGTTCTAGAATTCTAAAATAGAATATTGGTGTTGCAGAATTCCAAAATAGAATGTTGGGAGTTCTAGAATTCCAAAATAGAATGTTGAGAGTTCTAGGATTCCAAAATAGAATGTTTGGAGTTCTAGAATTCTAAAATAGAATGTTGGTGTTGCAGAATTCTAAAATAGAATGTTGGGAGTTCTTGAATTCCAAAATAGAATGTTGAGAGTTCTAGGATTCCAAAATAGAATGTTGGGAGTTCTAGAATTCCAAAATAGAATGTTGATGTTGCAGAATTCCAAAATAGAATGTTGGGAGTTCTAGAATTCCAAAATAGAATGTTGAGAGTTCTAGGATTCCAAAATAGAATGTTGAGAGTTCTAGAATTCCAAAATAGAATGTTGAGAGTTCTAGAATTCTAAAATAGAATGTTGGTGTTGCAGAATTACAAAATAGAATGTTGGGAGTTCTAGAATTCCAAAATAGAATGTTGAGAGTTCTAGGATTCCAAAATAGAATGTTGGCAGTTCTAGAATTCTAAAATAGAATGTTGGTGTTGCTTAATTCCAAAATAGAATGTTGGGAGTTCTAGAATTCCAAAATAGAATGTTGAGAGTTCTAGGATTCCAAAATAGAATGTTGGGAGTTCTAGAATGCTAAAATAGAATGTTGGTGTTGCAGAGTTCCAAAATAGAATGTTGAGAGTTCTAGGATTCCAAAATAGAATGTTGAGAGTTCTAGAATTCCAAAATAGAATGTTGAGAGTTCTAGGATTCCAAAATAGAATGTTGGGAGTTCTAGAATTCTAAAATAGAATGTTGGTGTTGCAGAATTCTAAAATAGAATGTTGGGAGTTCTAGAATTCCAAAATAGAATGTTGAGCATTCTAGGAATCCAAAATAGAATGTTGGGAGTTCTAGAATTTTAAAATAGAATGTTAAGAGTTCTAGGATTCCAAAATAGAATGTTGGCAGTTCTAGAATTCTAAAATAGAATATTGGTGTTGCAGAATAACAAAATAGAATTTTGGGAGTTCTAGAATTCCAAAATAGAATGTTGAGAGTTCTAAGATTCCAAAATAGAATGTTGAGAGTTCTAGGATTCCAAAATAGAATGTTGGGAGTTCTAGAATTCCAAAATAGAATGTTGGTGTTGCAGAATTCCAAAATAGAATGTTGGGAGTTCTAGAATTCCAAAATAGAATGTTGAGAGTTCTAGGATTCCAAAATAGAATGTTGGGAGTTCTAGAATGCTAAAATAGAATGTTGGTGTTGCAGAGTTCCAAAATAGAATGTTGGGAGTTCTAGAATTCCAAAATAGAATGTTGAGAGTTCTAGGATTCCAAAATAGAATGTTGCCAGTTCTAGAATTCTAAAATAGAATATTGGTGTTGCAGAATTCCAAAATAGAATGTTGTGAGTTCTAGAATTCCAAAATAGAATGTTGAGAGTTCTAGGATTCCAAAATAGAATGTTTGGAGTTCTAGAATTCTAAAATAGAATGTTGGTGTTGCAGAATTCTAAAATAGAATGTTGGGAGTTCTTGAATTCCAAAATAGAATGTTGAGAGTTCTAGGATTCCAAAATAGAATGTTGGGAGTTCTAGAATTCCAAAATAGAATGTTGATGTTGCAGAATTCCAAAATAGAATGTTGGGAGTTCTAGAATTCCAAAATAGAATGTTGAGAGTTCTAGGATTCCAAAATAGAATGTTGAGAGTTCTAGAATTCCAAAATAGAATGTTGAGAGTTCTAGAATTCTAAAATAGAATGTTGGTGTTGCAGAATTACAAAATAGAATGTTGGGAGTTCTAGAATTCCAAAATAGAATGTTGAGAGTTCTAGGATTCCAATATAGAATGTTGGCAGTTCTAGAATTCTAAAATAGAATGTTGGTGTTGCTTAATTCCAAAATAGAATGTTGGGAGTTCTAGAATTCCAAAATAGAATGTTGAGAGTTCTAGGATTCCAAAATAGAATGTTGGGAGTTCTAGGATTCCAAAATAGAATGTTGGGAGTTCTAGAATTCCAAAATAGAATGTTGATGTTGCAGAATTCCAAAATAGAATGTTGGGAGTTCTAGAATTCCAAAATAGAATGTTGAGAGTTCTAGGATTCCAAAATAGAATGTTGAGAGTTCTAGAATTCCAAAATAGAATGTTGAGAGTTCTAGAATTCTAAAATAGAATGTTGGTGTTGCAGAATTACAAAATAGAATGTTGGGAGTTCTAGAATTCCAAAATAGAATGTTGAGAGTTCTAGGATTCCAAAATAGAATGTTGGCAGTTCTAGAATTCTAAAATAGAATATTGGTGTTGCAGAATAACAAAATAGAATTTTGGGAGTTCTAGAATTCCAAAATAGAATGTTGAGAGTTCTAAGATTCCAAAATAGAATGTTGAGAGTTCTAGGATTCCAAAATAGAATGTTGGGAGTTCTAGAATTCCAAAATAAAATGTTGGTGTTGCAGAATTCCAAAATAGAATGTTGGGAGTTCTAGAATTCCAAAATAGAATGTTGAGAGTTCTAGGATTCCAAAATAGAATGTTGGGAGTTCTAGAATGCTAAAATAGAATGTTGGTGTTGCAGAGTTCCAAAATAGAATGTTGGGAGTTCTAGAATTCCAAAATAGAATGTTGAGAGTTCTAGGATTCCAAAATAGAATGTTGCCAGTTCTAGAATTCTAAAATAGAATATTGGTGTTGCAGAATTCCAAAATAGAATGTTGGGAGTTCTAGAATTCCAAAATAGAATGTTGAGAGTTCTAGGATTCCAAAATAGAATGTTTGGAGTTCTAGAATTCTAAAATAGAATGTTGGTGTTGCAGAATTCTAAAATAGAATGTTGGGAGTTCTTGAATTCCAAAATAGAATGTTGAGAGTTCTAGGATTCCAAAATAGAATGTTGGGAGTTCTAGAATTCCAAAATAGAATGTTGATGTTGCAGAATTCCAAAATAGAATGTTGGGAGTTCTAGAATTCCAAAATAGAATGTTGAGAGTTCTAGGATTCCAAAATAGAATGTTGAGAGTTCTAGAATTCCAAAATAGAATGTTGAGAGTTCTAGAATTCTAAAATAGAATGTTGGTGTTGCAGAATTACAAAATAGAATGTTGGGAGTTCTAGAATTCCAAAATAGAATGTTGAGAGTTCTAGGATTCCAAAATAGAATGTTGGCAGTTCTAGAATTCTAAAATAGAATGTTGGTGTTGCTTAATTCCAAAATAGAATGTTGGGAGTTCTAGAATTCCAAAATAGAATGTTGAGAGTTCTAGGATTCCAAAATAGAATGTTGGGAGTTCTAGAATGCTAAAATAGAATGTTGGTGTTGCAGAGTTCCAAAATAGAATGTTGGGAGTTCTAGAATTCCAAAATAGAATGTTGAGAGTTCTAGGATTCCAAAATAGAATGTTGCCAGTTCTAGAATTCTAAAATAGAATATTGGTGTTGCAGAATTCCAAAATAGAATTTTGGGAGTTCTAGAATTCCAAAATAGCATGTTGAGAGTTCTAAGATTCCAAAATAGAATGTTGAGAGTTCTAGGATTCCAAAATAGAATGTTGGGAGTTCTAGAATTCCAAAATAGAATGTTGGTGTTGCAGAATTCCAAAATAGAATGTTGGGAGTTCTAGAATTCCAAAATAGAATGTTGAGAGTTCTAGGATTCCAAAATAGAATGTTGGGAGTTCTAGAATGCTAAAATAGAATGTTGGTGTTGCAGAGTTCCAAAATAGAATGTTGGGAGTTCTAGAATTCCAAAATAGAATGTTGAGAGTTCTAGGATTCCAAAATAGAATGTTGCCAGTTCTAGAATTCTAAAATAGAATATTGGTGTTGCAGAATTCCAAAATAGAATGTTGGGAGTTCTAGAATTCCAAAATAGAATGTTGAGAGTTCTAGGATTCCAAAATAGAATGTTGGGAGTTCTAGAATTCTAAAATAGAATGTTAGTGTTGCAGAATTCTAAAATAGAATGTTGGGAGTTCTTGAATTCCAAAATAGAATGTTGAGAGTTCTAGGATTCCAAAATAGAATGATGATAGTTCTAGGATTCCAAAATAGAATGTTGATGTTGCAGAATTCCAAAATAGAATGTTGGGAGTTCTAGAATTCCAAAATAGAATGTTGAGAGTTCTAGGATTCCAAAATAGAATGTTGAGAGTTCTAGAATTCCAAAATAGAATGTTGAGAGTTCTAGAATTCTAAAATAGAATGTTGGTGTTGCAGAATTACAAAATAGAATGTTGGGAGTTCTAGAATTCCAAAATAGAATGTTGAGAGTTCTAGGATTCCAAAATAGAATGTTGGCAGTTTTAGAATTCTAAAATAGAATGTTGGTGTTGCTTAATTCCAAAATAGAATGTTGGGAGTTCTAGAATTCCAAAATAGAATGTTGAGAGTTCTAGGATTCCAAAATAGAATGTTGGGAGTTCTAGAATGCTAAAATAGAATGTTGGTGTTGCAGAGTTCCAAAATAGAATGTTGGGAGTTCTAGAATTCCAAAATAGAATGTTGAGAGTTCTAGGATTCCAAAATAGAATGTTGCCAGTTCTAGAATTCTAAAATAGAATATTGGTGTTGCAGAATTCCAAAATAGAATTTTGGGAGTTCTAGAATTCCAAAATAGAATGTTGAGAGTTCTAAGATTCCAAAATAGAATGTTGAGAGTTCTAGGATTCCAAAATAGAATGTTGGGAGTTCTAGAATTCCAAAATAGAATGTTGGTGTTGCAGAATTCCAAAATAGAATGTTGGGAGTTCTAGAATTCCAAAATAGAATGTTGAGAGTTCTAGGATTCCAAAATAGAATGTTGGGAGTTCTAGAATGCTTAAATAGAATGTTGGTGTTGCAGAGTTCCAAAATAGAATGTTGGGAGTTCTAGAATTCCAAAATAGAATGTTGAGAGTTCTAGGATTCCAAAATAGAATGTTGGGAGTTCTAGAATGCTAAAATAGAATGTTGGTGTTGCAGAGTTCCAAAATAGAATGTTGGGAGTTCTAGGATTCCAAAATAGAATGTTGCCAGTTCTAGAATTCTAAAATAGAATATTGGTGTTGCAGAATTCCAAAATAGAATGCTGGGAGTTCTAGAATTCCAAAATAGAATGTTGAGAGTTCTAGGATTCCAAAATAGAATGTTGGGAGTTCTAGAATTCTAAAATAGAATGTTAGTGTTGCAGAATTCTAAAATAGAATGTTGGGAGTTCTTGAATTCCAAAATAGAATGTTGAGAGTTCTAGGATTCCAAAATAGATTGTTGGGAGTTCTAGAATTCCAAAATAGAATGTTGATGTTGCAGAATTCCAAAATAGAATGTTGGGAGTTCTAGAATTCCAAAATAGAATGTTGAGAGTTCTAGGATTCCAAAATAGAATGTTGAGAGTTCTAGAATTCCAAAATAGAATGTTGAGAGTTCTAGAATTCTAAAATAGAATGTTGGTGTTGCAGAATTACAAAATAGAATGTTGGGAGTTCTAGAATTCCAAAATAGAATGTTGAGCGTTCTAGGATTCCAAAATAGAATGTTGGGAGTTCTAGAATTCTAAAATAGAATGTTGGTGTTGCAGAATTCCAAAATAGAATGTTGGGAGTTCTAGAATTCCAAAATAGAATGTTGAGAGTTCTAGGATTCCAAAATAGAATGTTGGGAGTTCTAGAATTCTAAAATAGAATGTTGGTGTTGCAGAATTACAAAATAGAATGTTGGGAGTTCTAGAATTCCAAAATAGAATGTTGAGCGTTCTAGGATTCCAAAATAGAATGTTGGGAGTTCTAGAATTCCAAAATAGAATGTTGGTGTTGTATAATTCCAAAATAGAATGTTGGGAGTTCTAGAATTCCAAAATAGAATGTTGAGAGTTCAAGGATTCCAAAATAGAATGTTGAGAGTTCTAGAATTCCAAAATAGAATGTTGAGAGTTCTAGGATTCCAAAATAGAATGTTGGGAGTTCTAGAATTCTAAAATAGAATGTTGGTGTTGCAGAATTCCAAAATAGAATGTTGGGAGTTCTAGAATTCCAAAATAGAATGTTGAGCATTCTAGGATTCCAAAATAGAATGATGGGAGTTCTAGAATTCTAAAATAGAATGTTAAGAGTTCTAGGTTTCCAAAATAGATTGTTGGCAGTTCTAGAATTCTAAAATAGAATGTTGGTGTTGCAGAATAAAAAAATAGAATGTTGGGAGTTCTAGAATTCCAAAATAGAATGTTGAGCGTTCTAGGATTCCAAAATAGAATGTTGGGAGTTCTAGAATTCTAAAATAGAATGTTGGTGTTGCAGAATTCCAAAATAGAATGTTGGGAGTACTAGAATACCAAAATAGAATGTTGAGAGTTCTAGGATTCCAAAATAGAATGTTGGGAGTTCTAGAATTCTAAAATAGAATGTTGGTGTTGCAGAGTTCCAAAATAGAATGTTGGGAGTTCTAGAATTCCAAAATAGAATGTTGAGAGTTCTAGGATTCCAAAATAGAATGATGAGAGTTCTAGGATTCCAAAATAGAATGTTGGAAGTTCTAGAATTCTAAAATAGTATGTTGGTGTTGCAAAATTCCAAAATAGAATGTTGGGAGTTCTAGAATTCCAAAATAGAATGTTGAGAGTTCTAGGATTCCAAAATAGAATGTTGGCAGTTATAGAATTTTAAAATAGAATGTTGGTGTTGCATAATTCCAAAATAGAATGTTGGGAGTTCTAAAATTCCAAAATAGAATGTTGAGAGTTCTAGGATTCCAAAATAGAACGTTGAGAGTTCTAGAATTCCAAAATAGAATGTTGAGAGTTCTAGGATTCCAAAATAGAATGTTGGGAGTTCTAGAATTCTAAAATAGAATGTTGGTGTTGCAGAATTCCAAAATAGAATGTTGGAAATTCTAGAATTCCAAAATAGAATGTTGAGAGTTCTAGGATTCCAAAATAGAATATTTGGAGTTCTAGAATTCTAAAATAGAATGTTGATGTTGCAGAATTACAAAATAGAATGTTGGGAGTTCTAGAATTCCAAAATAGAATGTTGGGAGTTCTAGAATTCTAAAAATAGAATGTTGGTGTTGCAGAATTACAAAATAGAATGTTGAGAGTTCTAGGATTCCAAAATAGAATGATGATAGTTCTAGGATTCCAAAATAGAATGTTGGGAGTTCTAGAAGTCTAAAAATAGAATGTTGGTGTTGAAGAATTACAAAATAGAATGTTGGGAGTTCTAGAATTCCAAAATAGAATGTTGAGAGTTCTAGGATTCCAAAATAGAATGTTGGGAGTTCTAGAATTCTAAAATAGAATGTTGGTGTTGCAGAATTACAAAATAGAATGTTGAGAGTTCTAGGATTCCAAAATAGAATGTTGGGAGTTCTAGAATTCTAAAAATAGAATGTTGGTGTTGCAGAATTACAAAATAGAATGTTGAGAGTTCTAGGATTCCAAAATAGAATGATGATAGTTCTAGGATTCCAAAATAGAATGTTGGGAGTTCTAGAATTCTAAAAATAGAATGTTGGTGTTGAAGAATTACAAAATAGAATGTTGGGAGTTCTAGAATTCCAAAATAGAATGTTGAGAGTTCTAGGATTCCAAAATAGAATGTTGGGAGTTCTAGAATTCTAAAATAGAATGTTGGTGTTGCAGAATTCCAAAATAGAATGTTGGGAGTTCTAGAATTCCAAAATAGAATGTTGGGAGTTCTAGAATTCTAAAAATAGAATGTTGGTGTTGCAGAATTCCAAAATAGAATGTTGGGAGTTCTAGAATTCCAAAATAGAATGTTGAGAGTTCTAAGATTCCAAAATAGAATGTTGGGAGTTCTAGAATTCTAAAATAGAATGTTGGTGTTGCAGAATTACAAAATAATATGTTGGGAGTTCTAGAATTCCAAAATAGAATGTTGAGAGTTCTAGGATTGCAAAATAGAATGTTGGCAGTTCTAGAATTCTAAAATAGAATGTTGGTGTTGCAGAATTCCAACATAGAATGTTGGGAGTTCTAGAATTCAAAAATAGAATGTTGAGAGTTCTAGGATTCCAAAATAGAATGTTGAGAGTTCTAGAATTCCAAAATAGAATGTTGAGAGTTCTAGGATTCCAAAATAGAATGTTGGGAGTTCTAGAATTCTAAAATAGAATGTTGGTTTTGCAGAATTCTAAAATAGAATGTTGGGAGTTCTAGAATTCCAAAATAGAATGTTGAGCGTTCTAGGATTCCAAAATAGAATGTTGGGAGTTCTAGAATTTTAAAATAGAATGTTAAGAGTTCTAGGATTCCAAAATAGAATGTTGGCAGTTCTAGAATTCTAAAATAGAATATTGGTGTTGCAGAATAACAAAATAGAATTTTGGGAGTTCTAGAATTCCAAAATAGAATGTTGAGAGTTCTAAGATTCCAAAATAGAATGTTGAGAGTTCTAGGATTCCAAAATAGAATGTTGGGAGTTCTAGAATTCCAAAATAGAATGTTGGTGTTGCAGAATTCCAAAATAGAATGTTGGGAGTTCTAGAATTCCAAAATAGAATGTTGAGAGTTCTAGGATTCCAAAATAGAACGTCGGGAGTTCTAGAATGCTAAAATAGAATGTTGGTGTTGCAGAGTTCCAAAATAGAATGTTGGGAGTTCTTGAATTCCAAAATAGAATGTTGAGAGTTCTAGGATTCCAAAATAGAATGTTGCCAGTACTAGAATTCTAAAATAGAATATTGGTGTTGCAGAATTCCAAAATAGAATGTTGGGAGTTCTAGAATTCCAAAATAGAATGTTGAGAGTTCTAGGATTCCAAAATAGAATGTTGGGAGTTCTAGAATTCTAAAATAGAATGTTGGTGTTGCAGAATTCTAAAATAGAATGTTGGGAGTTCTTGAATTCCAAAATAGAATGTTGAGAGTTCTAGGATTCCAAAATAGAATGTTGGGAGTTCTAGAATTCCAAAATAGAATGTTGGTGTTGCAGAATTACAAAATAGAATGTTGGGAGTTCTAGAATTCCAAAATAGAATGTTGAGAGTTCTAGGATTCCAAAATAGAATGTTGAGAGTTCTAGGATTCCAAAATAGAATGTTGGGAGTTCTAGAATTCCAAAATAGAATGTTGGTGTTGCAGAATTCCAAAATACAATGTTGGGAGTTCTAGAATTCCAAAATAGAATGTTGAGAGTTCTAGGATTCCAAAATAGAATGTTGGGAGTTCTAGAATTCTAAAATAGAATGTTAGTGTTGCAGAATTCTAAAATAGAATGTTGGGAGTTCTTGAATTCCAAAATAGAATGTTGAGAGTTCTAGGATTCCAAAATAGAATGTTGGGAGTTCTAGAATTCTAAAATAGAATGTTAGTGTTGCAGAATTCTAAAATAGAATGTTGGGAGTTCTTGAATTCCAAAATAGAATGTTGAGAGTTCTAGGATTCCAAAATAGAATGTTGGGAGTTCTAGAATTCCAAAATAGAATGTTGATGTTGCAGAATTCCAAAATAGAATGATGGGAGTTCTAGAATTCCAAAATAGAATGTTGAGAGTTCTAGGATTCCAAAATAGAATGTTGAGAGTTCTAGAATTCCAAAATAGAATGTTGAGCGTTCTAGGATTCCAAAATAGAATGTTGGGAGTTCTAGAATTCTAAAATAGTATGTTGGTGTTGCAGAATTACAAAATAGAATGTTGGGAGTTCTAGAATTCCAAAATAGAATGTTGAGCGTTCTAGGATTCCAAAATAGAATGTTGGGAGTTCTAGAATTCTAAAATAGAATGTTGGTGTTGCAGAATTCCAAAATAGAATGTTGGGAGTTCTAGAATTCCAAAATAGAATGTTGAGAGTTCTAGGATTCCAAAATAGAATGTTGGGAGTTCTAGAATTCTAAAATAGAATGTTGGTGTTGCAGAATTCCAAAATAGAATGTTGAGCATTCTAGGATTCCAAAATAGAATGTTGGGAGTTCTAGAATTCCAAAATAGAATGTTGGTGTTGTATAATTCCAAAATAGAATGTTGGGAGTTCTAGAATTCCAAAATAGAATGTTGAGAGTTCAAGGATTCCAAAATAGAATGTTGAGAGTTCTAGAATTCCAAAATAGAATGTTGAGAGTTCTAGGATTCCAAAATAGAATGTTGGGAGTTCTAGAATTCTAAAATAGAATGTTGGTGTTGCAGAATTCCAAAATAGAATGTTGGGAGTTCTAGAATTCCAAAATAGAATGTTGAGCATTCTAGGATTCCAAAATAGAATGATGGGAGTTCTAGAATTCTAAAATAGAATGTTAAGAGTTCTAGGTTTCCAAAATAGATTGTTGGCAGTTCTAGAATTCTAAAATAGAATGTTGGTGTTGCAGAATAAAAAAATAGAATGTTGGGAGTTCTAGAATTCCAAAATAGAATGTTGAGCGTTCTAGGATTCCAAAATAGAATGTTGGGAGTTCTAGAATTTTAAAATAGAATGTTAAGAGTTCTAGGATTCCAAAATAGAATGTTGGCAGTTCTAGAATTCTAAAATAGAATATTGGTGTTGCAGAATAACAAAATAGAATTTTGGGAGTTCTAGAATTCCAAAATAGAATGTTGAGAGTTCTAAGATTCCAAAATAGAATGTTGAGAGTTCTAGGATTCCAAAATAGAATGTTGGGAGTTCTAGAATTCCAAAATAGAATGTTGGTGTTGCAGAATTCCAAAATAGAATGTTGGGAGTTCTAGAATTCCAAAATAGAATGTTGAGAGTTCTAGGATTCCAAAATAGAATGTTGGGAGTTCTAGAATGCTAAAATAGAATGTTGGTGTTGCAGAGTTCCAAAATAGAATGTTGGGAGTTCTAGAATTCCAAAATAGAATGTTGAGAGTTCTAGGATTCCAAAATAGAATGTTGCCAGTTCTAGAATTCTAAAATAGAATATTGGTGTTGCAGAATTCCAAAATAGAATGTTGGGAGTTCTAGAATTCCAAAATAGAATGTTGAGAGTTCTAGGATTCCAAAATAGAATGTTGGGAGTTCTAGAATTCTAAAATAGAATGTTGGTGTTGCAGAATTCTAAAATAGAATGTTGGGAGTTCTTGAATTCCAAAATAGAATGTTGAGAGTTCTAGGATTCCAAAATAGAATGTTGGGAGTTCTAGAATTCCAAAATAGAATGTTGATGTTGCAGAATTCCAAAATAGAATGTTGGGAGTTCTAGAATTCCAAAATAGAATGTTGAGAGTTCTAGGATTCCAAAATAGAATGTTGAGAGTTCTAGAATTCCAAAATAGAATGTTGAGAGTTCTAGAATTCTAAAATAGAATGTTGGTGTTTCAGAATTACAAAATAGAATGTTGGGAGTTCTAGAATTCCAAAATAGAATGTTGAGAGTTCTAGGATTCCAAAATAGAATGTTGGCAGTTCTAGAATTCTAAAATAGAATGTTGGTGTTGCTTAATTCCAAAATAGAATGTTGGGAGTTCTAGAATTCCAAAATAGAATGTTGAGAGTTCTAGGATTCCAAAATAGAATGTTGGGAGTTCTAGAATGCTAAAATAGAATGTTGGTGTTGCAGAGTTCCAAAATAGAATGTTGGGAGTTCTAGAATTCCAAAATAGAATGTTGAGAGTTCTAGGATTCCAAAATAGAATGTTGCCAGTTCTAGAATTCTAAAATAGAATATTGGTGTTGCAGAATTCCAAAATAGAATGTTGGGAGTTCTAGAATTCCAAAATAGAATGTTGAGAGTTCTAGGATTCCAAAATAGAATGTTGGGAGTTCTAGAATTCTAAAATAGAATGTTGGTGTTGCAGAATTACAAAATAGAATGTTGAGAGTTCTAGGATTCCAAAATAGAATGATGATAGTTCTAGGATTCCAAAATAGAATGTTGGGAGTTCTAGAATTCTAAAAATAGAATGTTGGTGTTGCAGAATTACAAAATAGAATGTTGGGAGTTCTAGAATTCCAAAATAGAATGTTGAGAGTTCTAGGATTCCAAAATAGAATGTTGGGAGTTCTAGAATTCTAAAATAGAATGTTGGTGTTGCAGAATTCCAAAATAGAATGTTGGGAGTTCTAGAATTCCAAAATAGAATGTTGGGAGTTCTAGAATTCTAAAATAGAATGTTGGTGTTGCAGAATTCCAAAATAGAATGTTGGGAGTTCTAGAATTCCATAATAGAATGTTGAGAATTTTAGGATTCCAAAATAGAATGTTGGGAGTTCTAGAATTCTAAAATAGAATGTTGGTGTTGCAGAATTACAAAATAATAGTTGGGAGTTCTAGAATTCCAAAATAGAATGTTGAGAGTTCTAGGATTCCAAAATAGAATGTTGTCAGTTCTAGAATTCTAAAATAGAATGTTGGTGTTGCAGAATTCCAAAATAGAATGTTGGGAGTTCTAGAATTCTAAAATAGAATATTGAGAGTTCTAGGATTCCAAAATAGAATGTTGGGAGTTCTAGAATTCTAAAATAGAATGTTGGTGTTGCAGAATTCCAAAATAGAATGTTGGGAGTTCTAGAATTCCAAAATAGAATGTTGAGAGTTCTAAGATTCAAAAATAGAATGTTGAGAGTTCTAGGATTCCAAAATAGAATGTTGGGAGTTCTAGAATTCAAAAATAGAATGTTGGTGTTGCAGAATTCCAAAATAGAATGTTGGGAGTTCTAGAATTCCAAAATAGAATGTTGAGAGTTCTAGGATTCCAAAATAGAATGTTGGGAGTTCTAGAATTCTAAAATAGAATGTTAGTGTTGCAGAATTCTAAAATAGAATGTTGGGAGTTCTTGAATTCCAAAATAGAATGTTGAGAGTTCTAGGATTCCAAAATAGAATGTTGGGAGTTCTAGAATTCCAAAATAGGATGTTGATGTTGCAGAATTCCAAAATAGAATGTTGGGAGTTCTAGAATTCCAAAATAGAATGTTGAGAGTTCTAGGATTCCAAAATAGAATGTTGAGAGTTCTAGAATTCCAAAATAGAATGTTGAGAGTTCTAGAATTCTAAAATAGAATGTTGGTGTTGCAGAATTACAAAATAGAATGTTGGGAGTTCTAGAATTCCAAAATAGAATGTTGAGCGTTCTAGGATTCCAAAATAGAATGTTGGGAGTTCTAGAATTCTAAAATAGAATGTTGGTGTTGCAGAATTCCAAAATAGAATGTTGGGAGTTCTTGAATTCCAAAATAGAATGTTGAGAGTTCTAGGATTCCAAAATAGAATGTTGGGAGTTCTAGAATTCCAAAATAGAATGTTGATGTTGCAGAATTCCAAAATAGAATGATGGGAGTTCTAGAATTCCAAAATAGAATGTTGAGAGTTCTAGGATTCCAAAATAGAATGTTGAGAGTTCTAGAATTCCAAAATAGAATGTTGAGAGTTCTAGAATTCTAAAATAGAATGTTGGTGTTGCAGAATTACAAAATAGAATGTTGGGAGTTCTAGAATTCCAAAATAGAATGTTGAGAGTTCTAGGATTCCAAAATAGAATGTTGGGAGTTCTAGAATTCTAAAATAGAATGTTGGTGTTGCAGAATTCCAAAATAGAATGTTGAGCGTTCTAGGATTCCAAAATAGAATGTTGGGAGTTCTAGAATTCCAAAATAGAATGTTGGTGTTGTATAATTCCAAAATAGAATGTTGGGAGTTCTAGAATTCCAAAATAGAATGTTGAGAGTTCAAGGATTCCAAAATAGAATGTTGAGAGTTCTAGAATTCCAAAATAGAATGTTGAGAGTTCTAGGATTCCAAAATAGAATGTTGGGAGTTCTAGAATTCTAAAATAGAATGTTGGTGTTGCAGAATTCCAAAATAGAATGTTGGGAGTTCTAGAATTCCAAAATAGAATGTTGAGCATTCTAGGATTCCAAAATAGAATGATGGGAGTTCTAGAATTCTAAAATAGAATGTTAAGAGTTCTAGGTTTCCAAAATAGATTGTTGGCAGTTCTAGAATTCTAAAATAGAATGTTGGTGTTGCAGAATAAAAAAATAGAATGTTGGGAGTTCTAGAATTCCAAAATAGAATGTTGAGCGTTCTAGGATTCCAAAATAGAATGTTGGGAGTTCTAGAATTTTAAAATAGAATGTTAAGAGTTCTAGGATTCCAAAATAGAATGTTGGCAGTTCTAGAATTCTAAAATAGAATATTGGTGTTGCAGAATAACAAAATAGAATTTTGGGAGTTCTAGAATTCCAAAATAGAATGTTGAGAGTTCTAAGATTCCAAAATAGAATGTTGAGAGTTCTAGGATTCCAAAATAGAATGTTGGGAGTTCTAGAATTCCAAAATAGAATGTTGGTGTTGCAGAATTCCAAAATAGAATGTTGGGAGTTCTAGAATTCCAGAATAGAATGTTGAGAGTTCTAGGATTCCAAAATAGAATGTTGGGAGTTCTAGAATGCTAAAATAGAATGTTGGTGTTGCAGAGTTCCAAAATAGAATGTTGGGAGTTCTAGAATTCCAAAATAGAATGTTGAGAGTTCTAGGATTCCAAAATAGAATGTTGCCAGTTCTAGAATTCTAAAATAGAATATTGGTGTTGCAGAATTCCAAAATAGAATGTTGGGAGTTCTAGAATTCCAAAATAGAATGTTGAGAGTTCTAGGATTCCAAAATAGAATGTTGGGAGTTCTAGAATTCTAAAATAGAATGTTGGTGTTGCAGAATTCTAAAATAGAATGTTGGGAGTTCTTGAATTCCAAAATAGAATGTTGAGAGTTCTAGGATTCCAAAATAGAATGTTGGGAGTTCTAGAATTCCAAAATAGAATGTTGATGTTGCAGAATTCCAAAATAGAATGTTGGGAGTTCTAGAATTCCAAAATAGAATGTTGAGAGTTCTAGGATTCCAAAATAGAATGTTGAGAGTTCTAGAATTCCAAAATAGAATGTTGAGAGTTCTAGAATTCTAAAATAGAATGTTGGTGTTTCAGAATTACAAAATAGAATGTTGGGAGTTCTAGAATTCCAAAATAGAATTTTGAGAGTTCTAGGATTCCAAAATAGAATGTTGGCAGTTCTAGAATTCTAAAATAGAATGTTGGTGTTGCTTAATTCCAAAATAGAATGTTGGGAGTTCTAGAATTCCAAAATAGAATGTTGAGAGTTCTAGGATTCCAAAATAGAATGTTGGGAGTTCTAGAATTCCAAAATAGAATGTTGAGAGTTCTAGGATTCCAAAATAGAATGTTGAGAGTTCTAGAATTCCAAAATAGAATGTTGAGAGTTCTAGAATTCTAAAATAGAATGTTGGTGTTGCAGAATTACAAAATAGAATGTTGGGAGCTCTAGAATTCCAAAATAGAATGTTGAGCGTTCTAGGATTCCAAAATAGAATGTTGAGAGTTCTAGGATTCCAAAATAGAATGTTGGGAGTTCTAGAATTCTAAAATAGAATGTTGGTGTTGCAGAATTCTAAAATAGAATGTTGGGAGTTCTTGAATTCCAAAATAGAATGTTGAGAGTTCTAGGATTCCAAAATAGAATGTTGGGAGTTCTAGAATTCTAAAATAGAATGTTGGTGTTGCAGAATTCTAAAATAGAATGTTGGGAGTTCTTGAATTCCAAAATAGAATGTTGAGAGTTCTAGGATTCCAAAATAGAATGTTGGGAGTTCTAGAATTCCAAAATAGAATGTTGATGTTGCAGAATTCCAAAATAGAATGTTGGGAGTTCTAGAATTCCAAAATAGAATGTTGAGAGTTCTAGGATTCCAAAATAGAATGTTGAGAGTTCTAGAATTCCAAAATAGAATGTTGAGAGTTCTAGAATTCTAAAATAGAATGTTGGTGTTTCAGAATTACAAAATAGAATGTTGGGAGTTCTAGAATTCCAAAATAGAATTTTGAGAGTTCTAGGATTCCAAAATAGAATGTTGGCAGTTCTAGAATTCTAAAATAGAATGTTGGTGTTGCTTAATTCCAAAATAGAATGTTGGGAGTTCTAGAATTCCAAAATAGAATGTTGAGAGTTCTAGGATTCCAAAATAGAATGTTGGGAGTTCTAGAATGCTAAAATAGAATGTTGGTGTTGCCGAGTTCCAAAATAGAATGTTGGGAGTTCTAGAATTCCAAAATAGAATGTTGAGAGTTCTAGGAATCCAAAATAGAATGTTGCCAGTTCTAGAATTCTAAAATAGAATATTGGTGTTGCAGAATTCCAAAATAGAATTTTGGGAGTTCTAGAATTCCAAAATAGAATGTTGAGAGTTCTAAGATTCCAAAATAGAATGTTGAGAGTTCTAGGATTCCAAAATAGAATGTTGGGAGTTCTAGAATTCAAAAATAGAATGTTGGTGTTGCAGAATTACAAAATAGAATGTTGGGAGTTCTAGAATTCCAAAATAGAATGTTGAGCGTTCTAGGATTCCAAAATAGAATGTTGGGAGTTCTAGAATTCTAAAATAGAATGTTGGTGTTGCAGAATTCCAAAATAGAATGTTGGGAGTTCTAGAATTCCAAAATAGAATGTTGAGAGTTCTAGGATTCCAAAATAGAATGTTGGGAGTTCTAGAATTCTAAAATAGAATGTTGGTGTTGCAGAATTCCAAAATAGAATGTTGAGCGTTCTAGGATTCCAAAATAGAATGTTGGGAGTTCTAGAATTCCAAAATAGAATGTTGGTGTTGTATAATTCCAAAATAGAATGTTGGGAGTTCTAGAATTCCAAAATAGAATGTTGAGAGTTCAAGGATTCCAAAATAGAATGTTGAGAGTTCTAGAATTCCAAAATAGAATGTTGAGAGTTCTAGGATTCCAAAATAGAATGTTGGGAGTTCTAGAATTCTAAAATAGAATGTTGGTGTTGCAGAATTCCAAAATAGAATGTTGGGAGTTCTAGAATTCCAAAATAGAATGTTGAGCATTCTAGGATTCCAAAATAGAATGATGGGAGTTCTAGAATTCTAAAATAGAATGTTAAGAGTTCTAGGTTTCCAAAATAGATTGTTGGCAGTTCTAGAATTCTAAAATAGAATGTTGGTGTTGCAGAATAAAAAAATAGAATGTTGGGAGTTCTAGAATTCCAAAATAGAATGTTGAGCGTTCTAGGATTCCAAAATAGAATGTTGGGAGTTCTAGAATTTTAAAATAGAATGTTAAGAGTTCTAGGATTCCAAAATAGAATGTTGGCAGTTCTAGAATTCTAAAATAGAATATTGGTGTTGCAGAATAACAAAATAGAATTTTGGGAGTTCTAGAATTCCAAAATAGAATGTTGAGAGTTCTAAGATTCCAAAATAGAATGTTGAGAGTTCTAGGATTCCAAAATAGAATGTTGGGAGTTCTAGAATTCCAAAATAGAATGTTGGTGTTGCAGAATTCCAAAATAGAATGTTGGGAGTTCTAGAATTCCAAAATAGAATGTTGAGAGTTCTAGGATTCCAAAATAGAATGTTGGGAGTTCTAGAATGCTAAAATAGAATGTTGGTGTTGCAGAGTTCCAAAATAGAATGTTGGGAGTTCTAGAATTCCAAAATAGAATGTTGAGAGTTCTAGGATTCCAAAATAGAATGTTGCCAGTTCTAGAATTCTAAATTAGAATATTGGTGTTGCAGAATTCCAAAATAGAATGTTGGGAGTTCTAGAATTCCAAAATAGAATGTTGAGAGTTCTAGGATTCCAAAATAGAATGTTGGTAGTTCTAGAATTCTAAAATAGAATGTTGGTGTTGCAGAATTCTAAAATAGAATGTTGGGAGTTATTGAATTCCAAAATAGAATGTTGAGAGTTCTAGGATTCCAAAATAGAATGTTGGGAGTTCTAGAATTCCAAAATAGAATGTTGATGTTGCAGAATTCCAAAATAGAATGTTGGGAGTTCTAGAATTCCAAAATAGAATGTTGAGAGTTCTAGGATTCCAAAATAGAATGTTGAGAGTTCTAGAATTCCAAAATAGAATGTTGAGAGTTCTAGAATTCTAAAATAGAATGTTGGTGTTTCAGAATTACAAAATAGAATGTTGGGAGTTCTAGAATTCCAAAATAGAATGTTGAGAGTTCTAGGATTCCAAAATAGAATGTTGGCAGTTCTAGAATTCTAAAATAGAATGTTTGTGTTGCTTAATTCCAAAATAGAATGTTGGGAGTTCTAGAATTCCAAAATAGAATGTTGAGAGTTCTAGGATTCCAAAATAGAATGTTGGGAGTTCTAGAATGCTAAAATAGAATGTTGGTGTTGCAGAGTTCCAAAATAGAATGTTGGGAGTTCTAGAATTCCAAAATAGAATGTTGAGAGTTCTAGGAATCCAAAATAGAATGTTGCCAGTTCTAGAATTCTAAAATAGAATATTGGTGTTGCAGAATTCCAAAATAGAATTTTGGGAGTTCTAGAATTCCAAAATAGAATGTTGAGAGTTCTAAGATTCCAAAATAGAATGTTGAGAGTTCTAGGATTCCAAAATAGAATGTTGGGAGTTCTAGAATTCAAAAATAGAATGTTGGTGTTGCAGAATTCCAAAATAGAATGTTGGGAGTTCTAGAACTCCAAAATAGAATGTTGAGAGTTCTAGGATTCCAAAATAGAATGTTGGGAGTTCTAGAATTCTAAAATAGAATGTTAGTGTTGCAGAATTCTAAAATACAGATGTAGCCACCTTTATCTTGAGTGGCCGCGGCGGTTGTCCCGTTCGACCATACGCAGCGTACTGTGGCGTAGCGAGGCGCGCCTAGCCACAGAGAGGCTATCTAATCGCACGGAGACAGACATTTGACGTTTGGCGTTACCTTTACGTGTAATACCTGCGATCAGCCACCAGATGTCGCTTTTTACAATCACCACTGCGCATGCGTGTGGTCTCCCGTAAAATACAATACTGACATACATAATAAGGACTACTTTACTAAGGCGTCTCATTACGCTGCATACAGCAAATACTGTACTCATTACGCTGCATTATTTAATACAGTACTGTACAGTATATACAGTACGACACCGACGCAAATACAGTAGTACAGCATACAGTATATGATCCATCTACAATACTTTATGAATACTGTATGTGAGCGTGCAAGTCCCGCAGACAAAACACAGTACTGTAAAACCAGTAGTGTACACTGTCGCAAATGGATGTGTGTTACAAGTTCACTATTGCCTCTCAAGATTAGGAATTTTCTACAGTGTTATCGTCCTAATCCCGTAGCCATTACAGCATAATCAAAACCAACGGATTTATACATTTGTCTGCGGCGAAGTGGTGAAGTGTTTCGCTTCCTATACTCAGAGTCCAGGGTTCGATTCCTTAAGTACTGTACGAATGCATGTTACTGTAGTTTTTTTCAGACACTTTATTATTTTTTTTATTCACATACTGCAAACCAGGGCATACAGTAGCTGCATGAGCGGTTCTATGCGATCGAGTCCGGTGTACCATAATCTGCAGGTTCTATGCAGGTTAAGGTACTATGCTCCGTACACAGTACACATACAATTCTGTAGCTGGGCAGACTGAATAGAAATGGCTACCACCTATGACTCCTTGCCCCACAGAGGCCCTAGGCTACGGAGCAAGTAATAGTCCAGATTGTACAGACTATGGGGCAATGCTGAATGAGCGTCACAATCCCCTAGCTAAAATACACAGTATGCATATTATGGTACACCGGACTCGATGACATACTGTAGCACACTGGCAAAATGGCCGCCGCCCCTGAACCCTTGTGCAGGTTATGGGGCAATGCTGAAGGAGCGTCACAATCCCCTAGCCAAAATACACAGGGGAGGGATAAGCTACTGTAGGATTGCATACAGTATTACGGTACACCGGACTCAATCGCATAGCACACTGTCAAAACGACCACTACCCATGAACCCCCACCTCCTGAACCCCCACCTCGTGGCAGGCAGCAGTTGGGTATGGAATGAGAAATGGCATAAGCTGTGCAGGCTACGGGGCGATGCTGAAGGAGCGTCACAATCCCCTAGCCAAAATACACAGAGATACTGTAAGCGAGGTCTATGCACATTACAGTACTGTACAGTACGTTACACCGGGCTCGGTCGCATAGCAAACTGACAAAACACAAGTTTTACAGTACATACAGTAAAGCAGGCCAAAGCTGCAGGAGAGTTTCTACTGTAAAGGTTCTATGCACCGTACGGTAATGTACACATACCTGTACAATTCTATAGCAGGGCAGACTCAATTGAAATGGCTACCGCCTGTGACTCCTACAGTAGCTCCTAGGAGGCACTCAGCTATGGAGCAAATAACAGCACAGATTTTGCAGGCTACGGGGCAATGCTGAAGGAGCGTCACAATCCCCTAGCTACAATACACAGGGGTGATAGAGATAATCGAGTGGCTGGAGGGGGGTCCCCTTGATTTAAGGGGCCCCCACTCCTCCAGGGTACTCCGGCCAGGTGTGACTAGTTGGGTATTTAATTCCATGGCCGCAGGGACCTGTATAAAAGTCTCCCCCGGCTGTGCATTATCTGTCCAGCTAGTGGAGCCCAGTGCTGATTCAAAAAATATGGGGAACCCCTACGCTTTTTTTGTCCCCCTTATTTTTTGCACCAGGACCAGGCGCAGAGCCCGGTGCTGGTTCTAAAAAGATGGGGGATCCCGTGTCCATTTTTTCCGTATTCCTTCCGGAATTCGACTGCAATTGCATATACAGTACTGTACCCCTTAATGTCACTGCTTACAGTATACAGTATTTAGACATGAGCTTGTGTACAGTATCTGTCATGAGGTGCTTTTTTCACTGACACTATAACTTTTTTCTATTGTGATATACTGTACAGAGGCGGCAAACTAGCCAAACGGGAATAATCAGCTTCTGCAGAATAAAATGAGATGCTACAGTACATGCCTATATTCTGTGAGTGACTGCGGCTCTATGAAATTAAATCAGAAAATTTAAATATGAAATGCATTACTAATGTGTGGCATTACTGTACTGTATGTGTATAAGGTGTACTACAATATTTTCTGGTGTAACATAAGGAAAGGGCACTACTGCATGGTCTAATGCAGTGGTTCTCAAACTTGGTCCTCAGGACCCCACACAGTGCATGTTTTGCAGGTAAACCAGCAAGTGCACAGATGTATTCATTACTAACTGACACATTTTAGAAGGTCCATACAGTAGGTGGAGCTAATTTTTTCACTTGTGATTCTGTGAGACCTGCAAAACCTGCACTGTGTGGGGTCCTGAGGACTGAGTTTGAGAACCTGTGGTCTAATGTAAATAAAGATGAATGTGGTGGGGTGTAATGTGAATAAGGGGCATTACTGTTAGGAGTAATGTGGTACTATGATATGATGTCATGAGAATAAGAGACACCACTGCATGATATAATGTGAATAAAGTTGCAGTACTGTGTTGTGTCATTTCATCTTCGGGTATTATTGTGTTACCATGCCCCTTCCCAGCAAGAACATACTGTACACTGTTTTGGGCTGGCACTAAATGTGCACATTGTTCTTATTTAGATTATAGGGGGTAGGAGCGCCAAAATGGGTGATGGTGCTGGGAAAGGGGTGCAGGGTTAGAGGCGGAACTACGTAGCATCTGTGCAAGAGGACATCAGCCAAAATCTAGCCTAGGGCATCATGTTGGTCAGGTTTGGCTCTGATAATACTGTATACTGTACTCTTACTGTACTTTGCATTCAATACAGATACTGTTTGCACACAGGTTTTACATGAATCATTGGCAATGCTGCAGGAGTGTCTCATTAGGCAATCTAAAATATACCACGACTATGGGTGGGGATACAGTAGGGAAGTTCTGTCACCATAAGCTGTCTGCTGTGTATAGCATATTTCCATCTGAGATGCATTTGTGTGTTTGTAATAAGAAAAAAACATTTTACTGTACATTTAGTGGATACAGTATTTCTCCCCCATAATGACGTATCATACTGTACAGGTACCCTCATGTACTGTACCGTACCATACTGTAAAATTGAATATTTATTGGAAAAACATCAATATTAATGTAAAAATAAAGTATTACAACATCCGATTCCATGTACTGCACTGATCAAAATGTACAGTACTCTTATTCAGGACTTATAAAACTGAAAATAACTGTTCATACAGTACACATCAATAACATTACTACTGTATAATATTCTACATTAGTTTATGCAATAATCAGACAAAGGCAATTTTATCATTTTTTTTAATAATGCACCAATTTAAAATTTTAAACAGAAAATACAGAACTACATATTTGTGGCTTGACCATTTCTTTCAACTACAACAGGTAATACTTTATACAGGTGATTTATATAATTATTACAATGTTCAGGTGTGAGTACTTCTAGCCAAAATTTCTTTATCCCATCCACCAGTTGCTGTTTTGTTGTTGGCTTTGCAACACTCCTAACGTACCTCTTCAATTGAGCCCACACTAATTCGATTGGGTTCATGTCTGGTGATCTAATAAAAAAAAAAAAAAAGCGTATAGAAAAAATTAATTACAGTACATTACAGTAAATAGAGAAAATTAAACATACAATATTGTACTGTTTATTAAACAAAAAATTTTTTACAGTACTAGAGTGCTATCCAAAATTTTACTTGTACACTGTTGAAAGAATACTCACTCTGGTGGTGTGCGTTCCCAATTCATACCTTTCTCTTCCATAAATTTGGCTGAGGCGGAGTGTTTAGGATCATTGTCTTGGAATATCCTATGGTGAGTTGGGTAATATTTATTCACAAATGGCACCATACATTTCTCTACTATTGTTTCTTGGAAATATTTCTTATCCATGATTCCTACAGAAATCAAAAAATGTTGTTCATTAATAAGCAACTCCTTTTATTGTGCAGTTACACGTACTCTACAGTACAACATGTATTTTTACAGAACACAGGCACAGAATAAAGTATAGTACTGTACTGTACCTTCGAAAAATAATAGGGGACCAGCTCCTAATCGTGATATGCCTCCCCATACATGGATTTTCAATGGATGCTTTGGGCGTGGTTTTAAAGAGATATGGTTACGTTTCCTGAATGACATTCTGGAGAACCGCTCAAGGGCAACAGACGATTCATCTGTGAAAATGACATCATCAAATGTTTCACCACTCTCAATCCATCGCCGTGCCTGTTCCACTCTCTTTTCTTTATTCACATCTCTTATCATTGGAGATATCCTGTGAAGAGCCAAAAATAATGAAATCAGATACAGTTATGAAATTACAGATTTACAGATTACTGTATATACAGTAGACTGTATGTGCAGTATACTGTATTATATACCTACTGTATACATTAAACTGTACATACAGTACATTAAGTTACATACAGAGTAATATATATATACATACTGTACATACACACAAACACACACACACAGTATACAGTATGTAATCATCACAATAAGCCGGCAATGCTTCATTGCTGTCTCTGAGTGCCTATACAGTAGGTATCTCTTTTGGGATAGAATACTGTATATACAGTATATACACACACACATACTGTATATAGTATAAAGTACACACTCTGTATAATGATTTATGGCATTATTATATCACGTATCAAGGGATTATTAACAGTGCATTTACTGTATGGTTTATACTGCTTTCAGTATTTTACCTTGTTGCGCCAAAGGTCCATCCCATTTTCCGTCGCATCCTTCTGATGCTGGTGGCCGATATGTCCAGGTCATACTTGGAATGGAGAATTCGTTTTATTTGCAGAGCAGTACGCTCATCATCCTCACGAGTTAGTTCCTCCACAATTTGTTGCACTCTCCTACAGTACAATACAGTATGAAAAATATGAATTCATGAACAGCACAATCACAGTTACAATTGATGAAGTTTTTATTTTATTTCAAAAAAATTGTTTATGGTATAAAGCAAGTCATTTAAACATTACAGTAGTGTACAGTACGTACCATGTGCATTTTGTAGGAAATACAAATCTGGGCGTTGTTCTCTCGAATGCATGATAGCGCACCGTTTCTAAAGTGACTATAATGCCACTTTCCTTGAGCCATGCATGGATCTCTTTGATGGTTTTATTTTCTTTTTTCATGTTGGCGATTATCTTGCTCATCGTTTTGTTGATAGTTACTGGCATGTTGTCCAACTATAATTCCTGTATGGAGAGAAAACATTTGTGAATACTGTAGTCTAAAATTTACACATCTGAAAATGCATAAGAGTTTTATGATAGAAGTTAATACTGTACATGTTTACTATCCAGTACCTGATGTTCAAATTTAAGTATTGTATACTGTACAGTACTGAAAATACAACTTCAGTGTTATGGACTGCAATTAGTTTCCTGTATGAAACAGATACAGTACAGTAACTAACCCTCCTTGGAAGTGCATGGGCCCTGTGAGACTTACAGTAGTGTACAGCATAAGGGTCGACTGACATGATGTACAAGCATTACATACAGTACATGTCAGTACTGTATGTAAATTCTTCAATTATTGCCTAACAACAATGCTGCTTACTGTATATTAAATACTGTAGGCCTAGAAATGTGCATCTCAATATAGTAGTTAAAAACACAGGGGCCTATGTGGATAAGCGAGTTCTATGCACACAAAAAATGGCCACCGACCGTGAACCCCCAGCACGTGGCAGCGCTCGGATATGTAGTGAGATACAGTATGGCATACATTTCACAGTTCAGGGGGCAATGCTGAAGGAGCGTCACAATCCCCTAGCTCAATTACATTGGGATAAGCGAGGTCTACTGTATGCACATTACGGTATACCGAGCTGGATCGCTTAGCAACCTGACAAAATGGCCGCCGACCGTGAACTCCCAGCACGTGGCAGCGCTCGGATATGTAGTGAGATACAGTATGGCATACATTTCACAGTTCAGGGGGCAATGCTGAAGGAGCATCACAATCCCCTAGCTCAATTACATTGGGATAAGCGAGGTCTACTGTATGCACATTACGGTATACCGAGCTGGATCGCTTAGCAACCTGACAAAATGGCCGCCGACCGTGAACTCCCAGCACGTGGCAGCGCTCGGATATGTAGTGAGATACAATATGGCAGACATTTCACAGTTCAGGGGGCAATGCTGAAGGAGCGTCACAATCCCCTAGCTCAATTACATTGGAATAAGCGAGGTCTATGCACATTACGGGAGGTGGGAGCCTTCACCCCTAGCCCACGACGCCTCATGAGAGATTTCTAATTTCATGTGTGAAAGTACTGCAAACAGCGCCCGGCCCTCGCCCCATTGCTGTTGGTTTATGCCTTAGAGGACTCGGACGCTCGCATTTGTAAAGCACGGTGTTTTCCTCCGCCTCCTGCTAGCCTGTTGCCCTTCCCCCATGGGAGCCTGCACAGATCATGCAGTAGACAGGGAGGGAATGCAGGTCATGTGCAATACACAAACGCCCACTGTAGTACTATTTTGCTCACTTACAGTACCGTACTGTACTGTAGGTTGCATTTAGCGTAAAGAATCGCTCCTGCAGATGTACTTTGATTTATGTGAAACCTGTGTGCATCCTTCCATTGGATGTACTGTATTGGAGAGAAAAAAAAAATGTTAAAGTGAATGTCACGGGAACACATTAAAAATAAGGTTGGCACTTCCTTCCCATTGGTGTTGGTTTACAGTATGCCGTAGTGTACTCGGACGCTCATGTAATTGCATTTCAAAGGCACAGTATTTTCCATCGTCTCCCCCCTACCCCCATCGCCCTTCCCCCCTGGGGGCCTGCACAGGGAGGAAATTCAGGTCCTGTGCAATGCACAAACGCTGAAGATCTACAGTACTGTTTTGCTTAGTTGGTAGCGCCAGAATACACTCATTTCATTCACGCTGTTTGGGTGCATTTAGCGTAAAGAATCGCTCCTGCAGATGTACTTTGATTTATGTGAAACCTGTGTGCATCCTTCCATTGACTGTCTTACAATGGAAATAAAATAATACAGTGCATTATTACAGAAAAAAAAAAAAAAAAAAAGAAAGAAAGCACATCATGTCTCGAACCCTGGACCCCCAGCGAGGGAGGTGGGAGCCTTCACCCCTAGCCCACGACGCCTCATGAGAGATTTCTAATTTCATGTGTGAAAGTACTGCAAACAGCGCCCGGCCCTCGCCCCATTGCTGTTGGTTTATGCCTTAGAGGACTCGGACGCTCGCATTTGTAAAGCACGGTGCTTTCCTCCGCCTCCTGCTAGCCTGTTGCCCTTCCCCCATGGGAGCCTGCACAGATCATGCAGTAGACAGGGAGGGAATGCAGGTCATGTGCAATACACAAACGCCCACTGTAGTACTATTTTGCTCACTTACAGTACCGTACTGTACTGTAGGTTGCATTTAGCGTAAAGAATCGCTCCTGCAGATGTACTTTGATTTATGTGAAACCTGTGTGCATCCTTCCATTGGATGTACTGTATTGGAGAGAAAAAAAAAATGTTAAAGTGAATGTCACGGGAACACATTAAAAATAAGGTTGGCACTTCCTTCCCATTGGTGTTGGTTTACAGTATGCCGTAGTGTACTCGGACGCTCATGTAATTGCATTTCAAAGGCACAGTATTTTCCATCGTCTCCCCCCTACCCCCATCGCCCTTCCCCCCTGGGGGCCTGCACAGGGAGGAAATTCAGGTCCTGTGCAATGCACAAACGCTGAAGATCTACAGTACTGTTTTGCTTAGTTGGTAGCGCCAGAATACACTCATTTCATTCACGCTGTTTGGGTGCATTTAGCGTAAAGAATCGCTCCTGCAGATGTACTTTGATTTATGTGAAACCTGTGTGCATCCTTCCATTGACTGTCTTACAATGGAAATAAAATAATACAGTGCATTATTACAGAAAAAAAAAGAAAAAAAAGAAAGAAAGCACATCATGTCTCGAACCCTGGACCCCCAGCGAGGGAGGTGGGAGCCTTCACCCCTAGCCCACGACGCCTCATGAGAGATTTCTAATTTCATGTGTGAAAGTACTGCAAACAGCGCCCGGCCCTCGCCCCATTGCTGTTGGTTTATGCCTTAGAGGACTCGGACGCTCGCATTTGTAAAGCACGGTGTTTTCCTCCGCCTCCTGCTAGTCCTCCATTCCCATTATGCATTAGCGAACTCAGACGCTCATACAGTATATTTCATATTTTAAAAAGCACGGTGTTTATACATTGTACTGTACATTATTCCTTTTACACAATTACAATTACTGTAGTTGCGTCTCCATACACATACAGTACTGTACTCCATACTTTTTCCACCGCTTCCCGTTACGCCTACAGTATTGCCAGAGCTGTAGATCAATCCGCCGCTATACTGTACGATCGAAAGTACTGGATTAGTGGAGCATTAGCCACACAGTGGTGGAGATGTGTAATGCATGATGAGTATCTAGATCGTCTCAACGCGCCTGCCTGTGATTAAACTCAGCTATCGCCTTAGCGTGGCTAAACGCCCGTCTCGGCGGAGAAACAGTCAAGATAAAGTTGGCTACATCTGTAGAATGTTGGGAGTTCTTGAATTCCAAAATAGAATGTTGAGAGTTCTAGGATTCCAAAATAGAATGTTGGGAGTTCTAGAATTCCAAAATAGAATGTTGATGTTGCAGAATTCCAAAATAGAATGTTGGGAGTTCTAGAATTCCAAAATAGAATGTTGAGAGTTCTAGGATTCCAAAATAGAATGTTGAGAGTTCTAGAATTCCAAAATAGAATGTTGAGAGTTCTAGAATTCTAAAATAGAATGTTGGTGTTGCAGAATTACAAAATAGAATGTTGGGAGTTCTAGAATTCCAAAATAGAATGTTGAGAGTTCTAGGATTCCAAAATAGAATGTTGGGAGTTCTAGAATTCTAAAATAGAATGTTGGTGTTGCAGAATTACAAAATAGAATGTTGGGAGTTCTAGAATTCCAAAATAGTATGTTGAGCATTCTAGGATTCCAAAATAGAATGTTGGGAGTTCTAGAATTCCAAAATAGAATGTTGGTGTTGCATAATTCCAAAATAGAATGTTGGGAGTTCTAGAATTCCAAAATAGAATGTTGAGAGTTCAAGGATTCCAAAATAGAATGTTGAGAGTTCTAGAATTCCAAAATAGAATGTTGAGAGTTCTAGGATTCCAAAATAGAATGTTGGGAGTTCTAGAATTCTAAAATAGAATGTTGGTGTTGCAGAATTCCAAAATAGAATGTTGGGAGTTCTAGAATTCCAAAATAGAATGTTGAGCATTCTAGGATTCCAAAATAGAATGATGGGAGTTCTAGAATTCTAAAATAGAATGTTAAGAGTTCTAGGTTTCCAAAATAGAATGTTGGCAGTTCTAGAATTCTAAAATAGAATGTTGGTGTTGCAGAATAAAAAAAAAGAATGTTGGGAGTTCTAGAATTCCAAAATAGAATGTTGAGCGTTCTAGGATTCCAAAATAGAATGTTGGGAGTTCTAGAATTCTAAAATAGAATGTTGGTGTTGCAGAATTCCAAAATAGAATGTTGGGAGTTCTAGAATTCCAAAATAGAATGTTGAGAGTTCTAGGATTCCAAAATAGAATGTTGGGAGTTCTAGAATTCTAAAATAGAATGTTGGTGTTGCAGAATAACAAAATAGAATGTTGGGAGTTCTAGAATTCCAAAATAGAATGTTGAGAGTTCTAGGATTCCAAAATAGAATGATGAGAGTTCTAGGATTCCAAAATAGAATGTTGGAAGTTCTAGAATTCTAAAATAGTATGTTGGTGTTGCAAAATTCCAAAATAGAATGTTGGGAGTTCTAGAATTCCAAAATAGAATGTTGAGAGTTCTAGGATTCCAAAATAGAATGTTGGCAGTTATAGAATTTTAAAATAGAATGTTGGTGTTGCATAATTCCAAAATAGAATGTTGGGAGTTCTAGAATTCCAAAATAGAATGTTGAGAGTTCTAGGATTCCAAAATAGAATGTTGGGAGTTCTAGAATTCCAAAATAGAATGTTGATGTTGCAGAATTCCAAAATAGAATGATGGGAGTTCTAGAATTCCAAAATAGAATGTTGAGAGTTCTAGGATTCCAAAATAGAATGTTGAGAGTTCTAGGATTCCAAAATAGAATGTTGGGAGTTCTAGAATTCTAAAATAGAATGTTGGTGTTGCAGAATTCCAAAATAGAATGTTGGGAGTTCTTGAATTCCAAAATAGAATGTTGAGAGTTCTAGGATTCCAAAATAGAATGTTGGGAGTTCTAGAATTCCAAAATAGAATGTTGATGTTGCAGAATTCCAAAATAGAATGATGGGAGTTCTAGAATTCCAAAATAGAATGTTGAGAGTTCTAGGATTCCAAAATAGAATGTTGAGAGTTCTAGAATTCCAAAATAGAATGTTGAGAGTTCTAGAATTCTAAAATAGAATGTTGGTGTTGCAGAATTACAAAATAGAATGTTGGGAGTTCTAGAATTCCAAAATAGAATGTTGAGCGTTCTAGGATTCCAAAATAGAATGTTGGGAGTTCTAGAATTCTAAAATAGAATGTTGGTGTTGCAGAATTCCAAAATAGAATGTTGGGAGTTCTAGAATTCCAAAATAGAATGTTGAGAGTTCTAGGATTCCAAAATAGAATGTTGGGAGTTCTAGAATTCTAAAATAGAATGTTGGTGTTGCAGAATTCCAAAATAGAATGTTGAGCGTTCTAGGATTCCAAAATAGAATGTTGGGAGTTCTAGAATTCCAAAATAGAATGTTGGTGTTGTATAATTCCAAAATAGAATGTTGGGAGTTCTAGAATTCCAAAATAGAATGTTGAGAGTTCAAGGATTCCAAAATAGAATGTTGAGAGTTCTAGAATTCCAAAATAGAATGTTGAGAGTTCTAGGATTCCAAAATAGAATGTTGGGAGTTCTAGAATTCTAAAATAGAATGTTGGTGTTGCAGAATTCCAAAATAGAATGTTGGGAGTTCTAGAATTCCAAAATAGAATGTTGAGCATTCTAGGATTCCAAAATAGAATGATGGGAGTTCTAGAATTCTAAAATAGAATGTTAAGAGTTCTAGGTTTCCAAAATAGATTGTTGGCAGTTCTAGAATTCTAAAATAGAATGTTGGTGTTGCAGAATAAAAAAATAGAATGTTGGGAGTTCTAGAATTCCAAAATAGAATGTTGAGCGTTCTAGGATTCCAAAATAGAATGTTGGGAGTTCTAGAATTTTAAAATAGAATGTTAAGAGTTCTAGGATTCCAAAATAGAATGTTGGCAGTTCTAGAATTCTAAAATAGAATATTGGTGTTGCAGAATAACAAAATAGAATTTTGGGAGTTCTAGAATTCCAAAATAGAATGTTGAGAGTTCTAAGATTCCAAAATAGAATGTTGAGAGTTCTAGGATTCCAAAATAGAATGTTGGGAGTTCTAGAATTCCAAAATAGAATGTTGGTGTTGCAGAATTCCAAAATAGAATGTTGGGAGTTCTAGAATTCCAAAATAGAATGTTGAGAGTTCTAGGATTCCAAAATAGAATGTTGGGAGTTCTAGAATGCTAAAATAGAATGTTGGTGTTGCAGAGTTCCAAAATAGAATGTTGGGAGTTCTAGAATTCCAAAATAGAATGTTGAGAGTTCTAGGATTCCAAAATAGAATGTTGCCAGTTCTAGAATTCTAAAATAGAATATTGGTGTTGCAGAATTCCAAAATAGAATGTTGGGAGTTCTAGAATTCCAAAATAGAATGTTGAGAGTTCTAGGATTCCAAAATAGAATGTTGGGAGTTCTAGAATTCTAAAATAGAATGTTGGTGTTGCAGAATTCTAAAATAGAATGTTGGGAGTTCTTGAATTCCAAAATAGAATGTTGAGAGTTCTAGGATTCCAAAATAGAATGTTGGGAGTTCTAGAATTCTAAAATAGAATGTTGGTGTTGCAGAATTCCAAAATAGAATGTTGAGCGTTCTAGGATTCCAAAATAGAATGTTGGGAGTTCTAGAATTCCAAAATAGAATGTTGGTGTTGTATAATTCCAAAATAGAATGTTGGGAGTTCTAGAATTCCAAAATAGAATGTTGAGAGTTCAAGGATTCCAAAATAGAATGTTGAGAGTTCTAGAATTCCAAAATAGAATGTTGAGAGTTCTAGGATTCCAAAATAGAATGTTGGGAGTTCTAGAATTCTAAAATAGAATGTTGGTGTTGCAGAATTCCAAAATAGAATGTTGGGAGTTTTAGAATTCCAAAATAGAATGTTGAGCATTCTAGGATTCCAAAATAGAATGATGGGAGTTCTAGAATTCTAAAATAGAATGTTAAGAGTTCTAGGTTTCCAAAATAGATTGTTGGCAGTTCTAGAATTCTAAAATAGAATGTTGGTGTTGCAGAATAAAAAAATAGAATGTTGGGAGTTCTAGAATTCCAAAATAGAATGTTGAGCGTTCTAGGATTCCAAAATAGAATGTTGGGAGTTCTAGAATTTTAAAATAGAATGTTAAGAGTTCTAGGATTCCAAAATAGAATGTTGGCAGTTCTAGAATTCTAAAATAGAATATTGGTGTTGCAGAATAACAAAATAGAATTTTGGGAGTTCTAGAATTCCAAAATAGAATGTTGAGAGTTCTAAGATTCCAAAATAGAATGTTGAGAGTTCTAGGATTCCAAAATAGAATGTTGGGAGTTCTAGAATTCCAAAATAGAATGTTGGTGTTGCAGAATTCCAAAATAGAATGTTGGGAGTTCTAGAATTCCAAAATAGAATGTTGAGAGTTCTAGGATTCCAAAATAGAATGTTGGGAGTTCTAGAATGCTAAAATAGAATGTTGGTGTTGCAGAGTTCCAAAATAGAATGTTGGGAGTTCTAGAATTCCAAAATAGAATGTTGAGAGTTCTAGGATTCCAAAATAGAATGTTGCCAGTTCTAGAATTCTAAAATAGAATATTGGTGTTGCAGAATTCCAAAATAGAATGTTGGGAGTTCTAGAATTCCAAAATAGAATGTTGAGAGTTCTAGGATTCCAAAATAGAATGTTGGGAGTTCTAGAATTCTAAAATAGAATGTTGGTGTTGCAGAATTCTAAAATAGAATGTTGGGAGTTCTTGAATTCCAAAATAGAATGTTGAGAGTTCTAGGATTCCAAAATAGAATGTTGGGAGTTCTAGAATTCCAAAATAGAATGTTGATGTTGTTGAATTCCAAAATAGAATGTTGGGAGTTCTAGAATTCCAAAATAGAATGTTGAGAGTTCTAGGATTCCAAAATAGAATGTTGAGAGTTCTAGAATTCCAAAATAGAATGTTGAGAGTTCTAGAATTCTAAAATAGAATGTTGGTGTTTCAGAATTACAAAATAGAATGTTGGGAGTTCTAGAATTACAAAATAGAATTTTGAGAGTTCTAGGATTCCAAAATAGAATGTTGGCAGTTCTAGAATTCTAAAATAGAATGTTGGTGTTGCTTAATTCCAAAATAGAATGTTGGGAGTTCTAGAATTCCAAAATAGAATGTTGAGAGTTCTAGGATTCCAAAATAGAATGTTGGGAGTTCTAGAATGCTAAAATAGAATGTTGGTGTTGCAGAGTTCCAAAATAGAATGTTGGGAGTTCTAGAATTCCAAAATAGAATGTTGAGAGTTCTAGGAATCCAAAATAGAATGTTGCCAGTTCTAGAATTCTAAAATAGAATATTGGTGTTGCAGAATTCCAAAATAGAATTTTGGGAGTTCTAGAATTCCAAAATATAATGTTGAGAGTTCTAAGATTCCAAAATAGAATGTTGAGAGTTCTAGGATTCCAAAATAGAATGTTGGGAGTTCTAGAATTCAAAAATAGAATGTTGGTGTTGCAGAATTACAAAATAGAATGTTGGGAGTTCTAGAATTCCAAAATAGAATGTTGAGCGTTCTAGGATTCCAAAATAGAATGTTGGGAGTTCTAGAATTCTAAAATAGAATGTTGGTGTTGCAGAATTCCAAAATAGAATGTTGAGCATTCTAGGATTCCAAAATAGAATGTTGGGAGTTCTAGAATTCCAAAATAGAATGTTGGTGTTGTATAATTCCAAAATAGAATGTTGGGAGTTCTAGAATTCCAAAATAGAATGTTGAGAGTTCAAGGATTCCAAAATAGAATGTTGAGAGTTCTAGAATTCCAAAATAGAATGTTGAGAGTTCTAGGATTCCAAAATAGAATGTTGGGAGTTCTAGAATTCTAAAATAGAATGTTGGTGTTGCAGAATTCCAAAATAGAATGTTGGGAGTTCTAGAATTCCAAAATAGAATGTTGAGCATTCTAGGATTCCAAAATAGAATGATGGGAGTTCTAGAATTCTAAAATAGAATATTAAGAGTTCTAGGTTTCCAAAATAGATTGTTGGCAGTTCTAGAATTCTAAAATAGAATGTTGGTGTTGCAGAATAAAAAAATAGAATGTTGGGAGTTCTAGAATTCCAAAATAGAATGTTGAGCGTTCTAGGATTCCAAAATAGAATGTTGGGAGTTCTAGAATTTTAAAATAGAATGTTAAGAGTTCTAGGATTCCAAAATAGAATGTTGGCAGTTCTAGAATTCTAAAATAGAATATTGGTGTTGCAGAATAACAAAATAGAATTTTGGGAGTTCTAGAATTCCAAAATAGAATGTTGAGAGTTCTAAGATTCCAAAATAGAATGTTGAGAGTTCTAGGATTCCAAAATAGAATGTTGGGAGTTCTAGAATTCCAAAATAGAATGTTGGTGTTGCAGAATTCCAAAATAGAATGTTGGGAGTTCTAGAATTCCAAAATAGAATGTTGGGAGTTCTAGAATGCTAAAATAGAATGTTGGTGTTGCAGAGTTCCAAAATAGAATGTTGGGAGTTCTAGAATTCCAAAATAGAATGTTGAGAGTTCTAGGATTCCAAAATAGAATGTTGCCAGTTCTAGAATTCTAAAATAGAATATTGGTGTTGCAGAATTCCAAAATAGAATGTTGGGAGTTCTAGAATTCCAAAATAGAATGTTGAGAGTTCTAGGATTCCAAAATAGAATGTTGGGAGTTCTAGAATTCTAAAATAGAATGTTGGTGTTGCAGAATTCTAAAATAGAATGTTGGGAGTTCTTGAATTCCAAAATAGAATGTTGAGAGTTCTAGGATTCCAAAATAGAATGTTGGGAGTTCTAGAATTCCAAAATAGAATGTTGATGTTGCAGAATTCCAAAATAGAATGTTGGGAGTTCTAGAATTCCAAAATAGAATGTTGAGAGTTCTAGGATTCCAAAATAGAATGTTGAGAGTTCTAGAATTCCAAAATAGAATGTTGAGAGTTCTAGAATTCTAAAATAGAATGTTGGTGTTTCAGAATTACAAAATAGAATGTTGGGAGTTCTAGAATTCCAAAATAGAATGTTGAGAGTTCTAGGATTCCAAAATAGAATGTTGGCAGTTCTAGAATTCTAAAATAGAATGTTGGTGTTGCTTAATTCCAAAATAGAATGTTGGGAGTTCTAGAATTCCAAAATAGAATGTTGAGAGTTCTAGGATTCCAAAATAGAATGTTGGGAGTTCTAGAATGCTAAAATAGAATGTTGGTGTTGCAGAGTTCCAAAATAGAATGTTGGGAGTTCTAGAATTCCAAAATAGAATGTTGAGAGTTCTAGGAATCCAAAATAGAATGTTGCCAGTTCTAGAATTCTAAAATAGAATATTGGTGTTGCAGAATTCCAAAATAGAATTTTGGGAGTTCTAGAATTCCAAAATAGAATGTTGAGAGTTCTAAGATTCCAAAATAGAATGTTGAGAGTTCTAGGATTCCAAAATAGAATGTTGGGAGTTCTAGAATTCAAAAATAGAATGTTGGTGTTGCAGAATTCCAAAATAGAATGTTGGGAGTTCTAGAACTCCAAAATAGAATGTTGAGAGTTCTAGGATTCCAAAATAGAATGTTGGGAGTTCTAGAATTCTAAAATAGAATGTTGGTGTTGCAGAATTCTAAAATAGAATGTTGGGAGTTCTTGAATTCCAAAATAGAATGTTGAGAGTTCTAGGATTCCAAAATAGAATGTTGGGAGTTCTAGAATTCCAAAATAGAATGTTGATGTTGCAGAATTCCAAAATAGAATGTTGGGAGTTCTTGAATTCCAAAATAGAATGTTGAGAGTTCTAGGATTCCAAAATAGAATGTTGGGAGTTCTAGAATTCTAAAATAGAATATTGGTGTTGCAGAATTCCAAAATAGAATTTTGGGAGTTCTAGAATTCCAAAATAGAATGTTGAGAGTTCTAAGATTCCAAAATAGAATGTTGAGAGTTCTAGGATTCCAAAATAGAATGTTGGGAGTTCTAGAATTCAAAAATAGAATGTTGGTGTTGCAGAATTACAAAATAGAATGTTGGGAGTTCTAGAATTCCAAAATAGAATGTTGAGCGTTCTAGGATTCCAAAATAGAATGTTGGGAGTTCTAGAATTCTAAAATAGAATGTTGGTGTTGCAGAATTCCAAAATAGAATGTTGGGAGTTCTAGAATTCCAAAATAGAATGTTGAGAGTTCTAGGATTCCAAAATAGAATGTTGGGAGTTCTAGAATTCTAAAATAGAATGTTGGTGTTGCAGAATTCCAAAATAGAATGTTGGGAGTTCTAGAATTCCAAAATAGAATGTTGAGCATTCTAGGATTCCAAAATAGAATGATGGGAGTTCTAGAATTCTAAAATAGAATGTTAAGAGTTCTAGGTTTCCAAAATAGATTGTTGGCAGTTCTAGAATTCTAAAATAGAATGTTGGTGTTGCAGAATAAAAAAAATAGAATGTTGGGAGTTCTAGAATTCCAAAATAGAATGTTGAGCGTTCTAGGATTCCAAAATAGAATGTTGGGAGTTCTAGAATTTTAAAATAGAATGTTAAGAGTTCTAGGATTCCAAAATAGAATGTTGGCAGTTCTAGAATTCTAAAATAGAATATTGGTGTTGCAGAATAACAAAATAGAATTTTGGGAGTTCTAGAATTCCAAAATAGAATGTTGAGAGTTCTAAGATTCCAAAATAGAATGTTGAGAGTTCTAGGATTCCAAAATAGAATGTTGGGAGTTCTAGAATTCCAAAATAGAATGTTGGTGTTGCAGAATTCCAAAATAGAATGTTGGGAGTTCTAGAATTCCAAAATAGAATGTTGGGAGTTCTAGAATGCTAAAATAGAATGTTGGTGTTGCAGAGTTCCAAAATAGAATGTTGGGAGTTCTAGAATTCCAAAATAGAATGTTGAGAGTTCTAGGATTCCAAAATAGAATGTTGCCAGTTCTAGAATTCTAAAATAGAATATTGGTGTTGCAGAATTCCAAAATAGAATGTTGGGAGTTCTAGAATTCCAAAATAGAATGTTGAGAGTTCTAGGATTCCAAAATAGAATGTTGGGAGTTCTAGAATTCTAAAATAGAATGTTGGTGTTGCAGAATTCTAAAATAGAATGTTGGGAGTTCTTGAATTCCAAAATAGAATGTTGAGAGTTCTAGGATTCCAAAATAGAATGTTGGGAGTTCTAGAATTCCAAAATAGAATGTTGATGTTGCAGAATTCCAAAATAGAATGTTGGGAGTTCTAGAATTCCAAAATAGAATGTTGAGAGTTCTAGGATTCCAAAATAGAATGTTGAGAGTTCTAGAATTCCAAAATAGAATGTTGAGAGTTCTAGAATTCTAAAATAGAATGTTGGTGTTTCAGAATTACAAAATAGAATGTTGGGAGTTCTAGAATTCCAAAATAGAATGTTGAGAGTTCTAGGATTCCAAAATAGAATGTTGGCAGTTCTAGAATTCTAAAATAGAATGTTGGTGTTGCTTAATTCCAAAATAGAATGTTGGGAGTTCTAGAATTCCAAAATAGAATGTTGAGAGTTCTAGGATTCCAAAATAGAATGTTGGGAGTTCTAGAATGCTAAAATAGAATGTTGGTGTTGCAGAGTTCCAAAATAGAATGTTGGGAGTTCTAGAATTCCAAAATAGAATGTTGAGAGTTCTAGGAATCCAAAATAGAATGTTGCCAGTTCTAGAATTCTAAAATAGAATATTGGTGTTGCAGAATTCCAAAATAGAATTTTGGGAGTTCTAGAATTCCAAAATAGAATGTTGAGAGTTCTAAGATTCCAAAATAGAATGTTGAGAGTTCTAGGATTCCAAAATAGAATGTTGGGAGTTCTAGAATTCAAAAATAGAATGTTGGTGTTGCAGAATTCCAAAATAGAATGTTGGGAGTTCTAGAACTCCAAAATAGAATGTTGAGAGTTCTAGGATTCCAAAATAGAATGTTGGGAGTTCTAGAATTCTAAAATAGAATGTTGGTGTTGCAGAATTCTAAAATAGAATGTTGGGAGTTCTTGAATTCCAAAATAGAATGTTGAGAGTTCTAGGATTCCAAAATAGAATGTTGGGAGTTCTAGAATTCCAAAATAGAATGTTGATGTTGCAGAATTCCAAAATAGAATGTTGGGAGTTCTAGAATTCCAAAATAGAATGTTGAGAGTTCTAGGATTCCAAAATAGAATGTTGAGAGTTCTAGAATTCCAAAATAGAATGTTGAGAGTTCTAGAATTCTAAAATAGAATGTTGGTGTTTCAGAATTACAAAATAGAATGTTGGGAGTTCTAGAATTCCAAAATAGAATGTTGAGAGTTCTAGGATTCCAAAATAGAATGTTGGCAGTTCTAGAATTCTAAAATAGAATGTTGGTGTTGCTTAATTCCAAAATAGAATGTTGGGAGTTCTAGAATTCCAAAATAGAATGTTGAGAGTTCTAGGATTCCAAAATAGAATGTTGGGAGTTCTAGAATGCTAAAATAGAATGTTGGTGTTGCAGAGTTCCAAAATAGAATGTTGGGAGTTCTAGAATTCCAAAATAGAATGTTGAGAGTTCTAGGAATCCAAAATAGAATGTTGCCAGTTCTAGAATTCTAAAATAGAATATTGGTGTTGCAGAATTCCAAAATATAATTTTGGGAGTTCTAGAATTCCAAAATAGAATGTTGAGAGTTCTAAGATTCCAAAATAGAATGTTGAGAGTTCTAGGATTCCAAAATAGAATGTTGGGAGTTCTAGAATTCAAAAATAGAATGTTGGTGTTGCAGAATTCCAAAATAGAATGTTGGGAGTTCTAGAACTCCAAAATAGAATGTTGAGAGTTCTAGGATTCCAAAATAGAATGTTGGGAGTTCTAGAATTCTAAAATAGAATGTTAGTGTTGCAGAATTCTAAAATAGAATGTTGGGAGTTCTTGAATTCCAAAATAGAATGTTGAGAGTTCTAGGATTCCAAAATAGAATGTTGGGAGTTCTAGAATTCCAAAATAGAATGTTGATGTTGCAGAATTCCAAAATAGAATGTTGGGAGTTCTAGAATTCCAAAATAGAATGTTGAGAGTTCTAGGATTCCAAAATAGAATGTTGAGAGTTCTAGAATTCCAAAATAGAATGTTGAGAGTTCTAGAATTCTAAAATAGAATGTTGGTGTTGCAGAATTACAAAATAGAATGTTGGGAGTTCTAGAATTCCAAAATAGAATGTTGAGCGTTCTAGGATTCCAAAATAGAATGTTGGGAGTTCTAGAATTCTAAAATAGAATGTTGGTGTTGCAGAATTCCAAAATAGAATGTTGGGAGTTCTAGAATTCCAAAATAGAATGTTGAGAGTTCTAGGATTCCAAAATAGAATGTTGGGAGTTCTAGAATTCTAAAATAGAATGTTGGTGTTGCAGAATTACAAAATAGAATGTTGGGAGTTCTAGAATTCCAAAATAGTATGTTGAGCATTCTAGGATTCCAAAATAGAATGTTGGGAGTTCTAGAATTCCAAAATAGAATGTTGGTGTTGCATAATTCCAAAATAGAATGTTGGGAGTTCTAGAATTCCAAAATAGAATGTTGAGAGTTCAAGGATTCCAAAATAGAATGTTGAGAGTTCTAGAATTCCAAAATAGAATGTTGAGAGTTCTAGGATTCCAAAATAGAATGTTGGGAGTTCTAGAATTCTAAAATAGAATGTTGGTGTTGCAGAATTCCAAAATAGAATGTTGGGAGTTCTAGAATTCCAAAATAGAATGTTGAGCATTCTAGGATTCCAAAATAGAATGATGGGAGTTCTAGGATTCCAAAATAGAATGTTGGGAGTTCTAGAATTCCAAAATAGAATGTTGATGTTGCAGAATTCCAAAATAGAATGTTGGGAGTTCTAGAATTCCAAAATAGAATGTTGAGAGTTCTAGGATTCCAAAATAGAATGTTGAGAGTTCTAGAATTCCAAAATAGAATGTTGAGAGTTCTAGAATTCTAAAATAGAATGTTGGTGTTTCAGAATTACAAAATAGAATGTTGGGAGTTCTAGAATTCCAAAATAGAATGTTGAGAGTTCTAGGATTCCAAAATAGAATGTTGGCAGTTCTAGAATTCTAAAATAGAATGTTGGTGTTGCTTAATTCCAAAATAGAATGTTGGGAGTTCTAGAATTCCAAAATAGAATGTTGAGAGTTCTAGGATTCCAAAATAGAATGTTGGGAGTTCTAGAATGCTAAAATAGAATGTTGGTGTTGCAGAGTTCCAAAATAGAATGTTGGGAGTTCTAGAATTCCAAAATAGAATGTTGAGAGTTCTAGGAATCCAAAATAGAATGTTGCCAGTTCTAGAATTCTAAAATAGAATATTGGTGTTGCAGAATTCCAAAATAGAATTTTGGGAGTTCTAGAATTCCAAAATAGAATGTTGAGAGTTCTAAGATTCCAAAATAGAATGTTGAGAGTTCTAGGATTCCAAAATAGAATGTTGGGAGTTCTAGAATTCAAAAATAGAATGTTGGTGTTGCAGAATTCCAAAATAGAATGTTGGGAGTTCTAGAACTCCAAAATAGAATGTTGAGAGTTCTAGGATTCCAAAATAGAATGTTGGGAGTTCTAGAATTCTAAAATAGAATGTTGGTGTTGCAGAATTCTAAAATAGAATGTTGGGAGTTCTTGAATTCCAAAATAGAATGTTGAGAGTTCTAGGATTCCAAAATAGAATGTTGGGAGTTCTAGAATTCCAAAATAGAATGTTGATGTTGCAGAATTCCAAAATAGAATGTTGGGAGTTCTAGAATTCCAAAATAGAATGTTGAGAGTTCTAGGATTCCAAAATAGAATGTTGAGAGTTCTAGAATTCCAAAATAGAATGTTGAGAGTTCTAGAATTCTAAAATAGAATGTTGGTGTTTCAGAATTACAAAATAGAATGTTGGGAGTTCTAGAATTCCAAAATAGAATGTTGAGAGTTCTAGGATTCCAAAATAGAATGTTGGCAGTTCTAGAATTCTAAAATAGAATGTTGGTGTTGCTTAATTCCAAAATAGAATGTTGGGAGTTCTAGAATTCCAAAATAGAATGTTGAGAGTTCTAGGATTCCAAAATAGAATGTTGGGAGTTCTAGAATGCTAAAATAGAATGTTGGTGTTGCAGAGTTCCAAAATAGAATGTTGGGAGTTCTAGAATTCCAAAATAGAATGTTGAGAGTTCTAGGAATCCAAAATAGAATGTTGCCAGTTCTAGAATTCTAAAATAGAATATTGGTGTTGCAGAATTCCAAAATATAATTTTGGGAGTTCTAGAATTCCAAAATAGAATGTTGAGAGTTCTAAGATTCCAAAATAGAATGTTGAGAGTTCTAGGATTCCAAAATAGAATGTTGGGAGTTCTAGAATTCAAAAATAGAATGTTGGTGTTGCAGAATTCCAAAATAGAATGTTGGGAGTTCTAGAACTCCAAAATAGAATGTTGAGAGTTCTAGGATTCCAAAATAGAATGTTGGGAGTTCTAGAATTCTAAAATAGAATGTTAGTGTTGCAGAATTCTAAAATAGAATGTTGGGAGTTCTTGAATTCCAAAATAGAATGTTGAGAGTTCTAGGATTCCAAAATAGAATGTTGGGAGTTCTAGAATTCCAAAATAGAATGTTGATGTTGCAGAATTCCAAAATAGAATGTTGGGAGTTCTAGAATTCCAAAATAGAATGTTGAGAGTTCTAGGATTCCAAAATAGAATGTTGAGAGTTCTAGAATTCCAAAATAGAATGTTGAGAGTTCTAGAATTCTAAAATAGAATGTTGGTGTTGCAGAATTACAAAATAGAATGTTGGGAGTTCTAGAATTCCAAAATAGAATGTTGAGCGTTCTAGGATTCCAAAATAGAATGTTGGGAGTTCTAGAATTCTAAAATAGAATGTTGGTGTTGCAGAATTCCAAAATAGAATGTTGGGAGTTCTAGAATTCCAAAATAGAATGTTGAGAGTTCTAGGATTCCAAAATAGAATGTTGGGAGTTCTAGAATTCTAAAATAGAATGTTGGTGTTGCAGAATTACAAAATAGAATGTTGGGAGTTCTAGAATTCCAAAATAGTATGTTGAGCATTCTAGGATTCCAAAATAGAATGTTGGGAGTTCTAGAATTCCAAAATAGAATGTTGGTGTTGCATAATTCCAAAATAGAATGTTGGGAGTTCTAGAATTCCAAAATAGAATGTTGAGAGTTCAAGGATTCCAAAATAGAATGTTGAGAGTTCTAGAATTCCAAAATAGAATGTTGAGAGTTCTAGGATTCCAAAATAGAATGTTGGGAGTTCTAGAATTCTAAAATAGAATGTTGGTGTTGCAGAATTCCAAAATAGAATGTTGGGAGTTCTAGAATTCCAAAATAGAATGTTGAGCATTCTAGGATTCCAAAATAGAATGATGGGAGTTCTAGAATTCTAAAATAGAATGTTAAGAGTTCTAGGTTTCCAAAATAGAATGTTGGCAGTTCTAGAATTCTAAAATAGAATGTTGGTGTTGCAGAATAAAAAAAAGAATGTTGGGAGTTCTAGAATTCCAAAATAGAATGTTGAGCGTTCTAGGATTCCAAAATAGAATGTTGGGAGTTCTAGAATTCTAAAATAGAATGTTGGTGTTGCAGAATTCCAAAATAGAATGTTGGGAGTTCTAGAATTCCAAAATAGAATGTTGAGAGTTCTAGGATTCCAAAATAGAATGTTGGGAGTTCTAGAATTCTAAAATAGAATGTTGGTGTTGCAGAATAACAAAATAGAATGTTGGGAGTTCTAGAATTCCAAAATAGAATGTTGAGAGTTCTAGGATTCCAAAATAGAATGATGAGAGTTCTAGGATTCCAAAATAGAATGTTGGAAGTTCTAGAATTCTAAAATAGTATGTTGGTGTTGCAAAATTCCAAAATAGAATGTTGGGAGTTCTAGAATTCCAAAATAGAATGTTGAGAGTTCTAGGATTCCAAAATAGAATGTTGGCAGTTATAGAATTTTAAAATAGAATGTTGGTGTTGCATAATTCCAAAATAGAATGTTGGGAGTTCTAGAATTCCAAAATAGAATGTTGAGAGTTCTAGGATTCCAAAATAGAATGTTGAGAGTTCTAGAATTCCAAAATAGAATGTTGAGAGTTCTAGGATTCCAAAATAGAATGTTGGGAGTTCTAGAATTCTAAAATAGAATGTTGGTGTTGCAGAATTCCAAAATAGAATGTTGGGAGTTCTTGAATTCCAAAATAGAATGTTGAGAGTTCTAGGATTCCAAAATAGAATGTTGGGAGTTCTAGAATTCTAAAATAGAATGTTGGTGTTGCAGAATTCCAAAATAGAATGTTGGGAGTTCTTGAATTCCAAAATAGAATGTTGAGAGTTCTAGGATTCCAAAATAGAATGTTGGGAGTTCTAGAATTCCAAAATAGAATGTTGATGTTGCAGAATTCCAAAATAGAATGATGGGAGTTCTAGAATTCCAAAATAGAATGTTGAGAGTTCTAGGATTCCAAAATAGAATGTTGAGAGTTCTAGGATTCCAAAATAGAATGTTGGGAGTTCTAGAATTCTAAAATAGAATGTTGGTGTTGCAGAATTCCAAAATAGAATGTTGGGAGTTCTTGAATTCCAAAATAGAATGTTGAGAGTTCTAGGATTCCAAAATAGAATGTTGGGAGTTCTAGAATTCCAAAATAGAATGTTGATGTTGCAGAATTCCAAAATAGAATGATGGGAGTTCTAGAATTCCAAAATAGAATGTTGAGAGTTCTAGGATTCCAAAATAGAATGTTGAGAGTTCTAGAATTCCAAAATAGAATGTTGAGAGTTCTAGAATTCTAAAATAGAATGTTGGTGTTGCAGAATTACAAAATAGAATGTTGGGAGTTCTAGAATTCCAAAATAGAATGTTGAGCGTTCTAGGATTCCAAAATAGAATGTTGGGAGTTCTAGAATTCTAAAATAGAATGTTGGTGTTGCAGAATAAAAAAATAGAATGTTGGGAGTTCTAGAATTCCAAAATAGAATGTTGAGAGTTCTAGGATTCCAAAATAGAATGTTGGGAGTTCTAGAATTCTAAAATAGAATGTTGGTGTTGCAGAATTCTAAAATAGAATGTTGGGAGTTCTTGAATTCCAAAATAGAATGTTGAGAGTTCTAGGATTCCAAAATAGAATGTTGGGAGTTCTAGAATTCCAAAATAGAATGTTGATGTTGCAGAATTCCAAAATAGAATGTTGGGAGTTCTAGAATTCCAAAATAGAATGTTGAGAGTTCTAGGATTCCAAAATAGAATGTTGAGAGTTCTAGAATTCCAAAATAGAATGTTGAGAGTTCTAGAATTCTAAAATAGAATGTTGGTGTTTCAGAATTACAAAATAGAATGTTGGGAGTTCTAGAATTCCAAAATAGAATGTTGAGAGTTCTAGGATTCCAAAATAGAATGTTGGCAGTTCTAGAATTCTAAAATAGAATGTTGGTGTTGCTTAATTCCAAAATAGAATGTTGGGAGTTCTAGAATTCCAAAATAGAATGTTGAGAGTTCTAGGATTCCAAAATAGAATGTTGGGAGTTCTAGAATGCTAAAATAGAATGTTGGTGTTGCAGAGTTCCAAAATAGAATGTTGGGAGTTCTAGAATTCCAAAATAGAATGTTGAGAGTTCTAGGAATCCAAAATAGAATGTTGCCAGTTCTAGAATTCTAAAATAGAATATTGGTGTTGCAGAATTCCAAAATATAATTTTGGGAGTTCTAGAATTCCAAAATAGAATGTTGAGAGTTCTAAGATTCCAAAATAGAATGTTGAGAGTTCTAGGATTCCAAAATAGAATGTTGGGAGTTCTAGAATTCAAAAATAGAATGTTGGTGTTGCAGAATTCCAAAATAGAATGTTGGGAGTTCTAGAACTCCAAAATAGAATGTTGAGAGTTCTAGGATTCCAAAATAGAATGTTGGGAGTTTTAGAATTCTAAAATAGAATGTTGGTGTTGCAGAATTCTAAAATAGAATGTTGGGAGTTCTTGAATTCCAAAATAGAATGTTGAGAGTTCTAGGATTCCAAAATAGAATGTTGGGAGTTCTAGAATTCCAAAATAGAATGTTGATGTTGCAGAATTCCAAAATAGAATGTTGGGAGTTCTAGAATTCCAAAATAGAATGTTGAGAGTTCTAGGATTCCAAAATAGAATGTTGAGAGTTCTAGAATTCCAAAATAGAATGTTGAGAGTTCTAGAATTCTAAAATAGAATGTTGGTGTTTCAGAATTACAAAATAGAATGTTGGGAGTTCTAGAATTCCAAAATAGAATGTTGAGAGTTCTAGGATTCCAAAATAGAATGTTGGCAGTTCTAGAATTCTAAAATAGAATGTTGGTGTTGCTTAATTCCAAAATAGAATGTTGGGAGTTCTAGAATTCCAAAATAGAATGTTGAGAGTTCTAGGATTCCAAAATAGAATGTTGGGAGTTCTAGAATGCTAAAATAGAATGTTGGTGTTGCAGAGTTCCAAAATAGAATGTTGGGAGTTCTAGAATTCCAAAATAGAATGTTGAGAGTTCTAGGAATCCAAAATAGAATGTTGCCAGTTCTAGAATTCTAAAATAGAATATTGGTGTTGCAGAATTCCAAAATATAATTTTGGGAGTTCTAGAATTCCAAAATAGAATGTTGAGAGTTCTAAGATTCCAAAATAGAATGTTGAGAGTTCTAGGATTCCAAAATAGAATGTTGGGAGTTCTAGAATTCAAAAATAGAATGTTGGTGTTGCAGAATTCCAAAATAGAATGTTGGGAGTTCTAGAACTCCAAAATAGAATGTTGAGAGTTCTAGGATTCCAAAATAGAATGTTGGGAGTTCTAGAATTCTAAAATAGAATGTTAGTGTTGCAGAATTCTAAAATAGAATGTTGGGAGTTCTTGAATTCCAAAATAGAATGTTGAGAGTTCTAGGATTCCAAAATAGAATGTTGGGAGTTCTAGAATTCCAAAATAGAATGTTGATGTTGCAGAATTCCAAAATAGAATGTTGGGAGTTCTAGAATTCCAAAATAGAATGTTGAGAGTTCTAGGATTCCAAAATAGAATGTTGAGAGTTCTAGAATTCCAAAATAGAATGTTGAGAGTTCTAGAATTCTAAAATAGAATGTTTGTGTTGCAGAATTACAAAATAGAATGTTGGGAGTTCTAGAATTCCAAAATAGAATGTTGAGCGTTCTAGGATTCCAAAATAGAATGTTGGGAGTTCTAGAATTCTAAAATAGAATGTTGGTGTTGCAGAATTCCAAAATAGAATGTTGGGAGTTCTAGAATTCCAAAATAGAATGTTGAGAGTTCTAGGATTCCAAAATAGAATGTTGGGAGTTCTAGAATTCTAAAATAGAATGTTGGTGTTGCAGAATTACAAAATAGAATGTTGGGAGTTCTAGAATTCCAAAATAGTATGTTGAGCATTCTAGGATTCCAAAATAGAATGTTGGGAGTTCTAGAATTCCAAAATAGAATGTCGGTGTTGCATAATTCCAAAATAGAATGTTGGGAGTTCTAGAATTCCAAAATAGAATGTTGAGAGTTCAAGGATTCCAAAATAGAATGTTGAGAGTTCTAGAATTCCAAAATAGAATGTTGAGAGTTCTAGGATTCCAAAATAGAATGTTGGGAGTTCTAGAATTCTAAAATAGAATGTTGGTGTTGCAGAATTCCAAAATAGAATGTTGGGAGTTCTAGAATTCCAAAATAGAATGTTGAGCATTCTAGGATTCCAAAATAGAATGATGGGAGTTCTAGAATTCTAAAATAGAATGTTAAGAGTTCTAGGTTTCCAAAATAGAATGTTGGCAGTTCTAGAATTCTAAAATAGAATGTTGGTGTTGCAGAATAAAAAAAAAGAATGTTGGGAGTTCTAGAATTCCAAAATAGAATGTTGAGCGTTCTAGGATTCCAAAATAGAATGTTGGGAGTTCTAGAATTCTAAAATAGAATGTTGGTGTTGCAGAATTCCAAAATAGAATGTTGGGAGTTCTAGAATTCCAAAATAGAATGTTGAGAGTTCTAGGATTCCAAAATAGAATGTTGGGAGTTCTAGAATTCTAAAATAGAATGTTGGTGTTGCAGAATAACAAAATAGAATGTTGGGAGTTCTAGAATTCCAAAATAGAATGTTGAGAGTTCTAGGATTCCAAAATAGAATGATGAGAGTTCTAGGATTCCAAAATAGAATGTTGGAAGTTCTAGAATTCTAAAATAGTATGTTGGTGTTGCAAAATTCCAAAATAGAATGTTGGGAGTTCTAGAATTCCAAAATAGAATGTTGAGAGTTCTAGGATTCCAAAATAGAATGTTGGCAGTTATAGAATTTTAAAATAGAATGTTGGTGTTGCATAATTCCAAAATAGAATGTTGGGAGTTCTAGAATTCCAAAATAGAATGTTGAGAGTTCTAGGATTCCAAAATAGAATGTTGAGAGTTCTAGAATTCCAAAATAGAATGTTGAGAGTTCTAGGATTCCAAAATAGAATGTTGGGAGTTCTAGAATTCTAAAATAGAATGTTGGTGTTGCAGAATTCCAAAATAGAATGTTGGGAGTTCTTGAATTCCAAAATAGAATGTTGAGAGTTCTAGGATTCCAAAATAGAATGTTGGGAGTTCTAGAATTCTAAAATAGAATGTTGGTGTTGCAGAATTCCAAAATAGAATGTTGGGAGTTCTTGAATTCCAAAATAGAATGTTGAGAGTTCTAGAATTCCAAAATAGAATGTTGATGTTGCAGAATTCCAAAATAGAATGATGGGAGTTCTAGAATTCCAAAATAGAATGTTGAGAGTTCTAGGATTCCAAAATAGAATGTTGAGAGTTCTAGGATTCCAAAAAGGAATGTTGGGAGTTCTAGAATTCTAAAAAAGAATGTTGGTGTTGCAGAATTCCAAAATAGAATGTTGGGAGTTCTTGAATTCCAAAATAGAATGTTGAGAGTTCTAGGATTCCAAAATAGAATGTTGGGAGTTCTAGAATTCCAAAATAGAATGTTGATGTTGCAGAATTCCAAAATAGAATGATGGGAGTTCTAGAATTCCAAAATAGAATGTTGAGAGTTCTAGGATTCCAAAATAGAATGTTGAGAGTTCTAGAATTCCAAAATAGAATGTTGAGAGTTCTAGAATTCTAAAATAGAATGTTGGTGTTGCAGAATTACAAAATAGAATGTTGGGAGTTCTAGAATTCCAAAATAGAATGTTGAGCGTTCTAGGATTCCAAAATAGAATGTTGGGAGTTCTAGAATTCTAAAATAGAATGTTGGTGTTGCAGAATTCCAAAATAGAATGTTGGGAGTTCTAGAACTCCAAAATAGAATGTTGAGAGTTCTAGGATTCCAAAATAGAATGTTGGGAGTTCTAGAATTCCAAAATAGAATGTTGATGTTGCAGAATTCCAAAATAGAATGTTGGGAGTTCTAGAATTCCAAAATAGAATGTTGAGAGTTCTAGGATTCCAAAATAGAATGTTGAGAGTTCTAGAATTCCAAAATAGAATGTTGAGAGTTCTAGAATTCTAAAATAGAATGTTGGTGTTTCAGAATTACAAAATAGAATGTTGGGAGTTCTAGAATTCCAAAATAGAATGTTGAGAGTTCTAGGATTCCAAAATAGAATGTTGGCAGTTCTAGAATTCTAAAATAGAATGTTGGTGTTGCTTAATTCCAAAATAGAATGTTGGGAGTTCTAGAATTCCAAAATAGAATGTTGAGAGTTCTAGGATTCCAAAATAGAATGTTGGGAGTTCTAGAATGCTAAAATAGAATGTTGGTGTTGCAGAGTTCCAAAATAGAATGTTGGGAGTTCTAGAATTCCAAAATAGAATGTTGAGAGTTCTAGGAATCCAAAATAGAATGTTGCCAGTTCTAGAATTCTAAAATAGAATATTGGTGTTGCAGAATTCCAAAATATAATTTTGGGAGTTCTAGAATTCCAAAATAGAATGTTGAGAGTTCTAAGATTCCAAAATAGAATGTTGAGAGTTCTAGGATTCCAAAATAGAATGTTGGGAGTTCTAGAATTCAAAAATAGAATGTTGGTGTTGCAGAATTCCAAAATAGAATGTTGGGAGTTCTAGAACTCCAAAATAGAATGTTGAGAGTTCTAGGATTCCAAAATAGAATGTTGGGAGTTCTAGAATTCTAAAATAGAATGTTAGTGTTGCAGAATTCTAAAATAGAATGTTGGGAGTTCTTGAATTCCAAAATAGAATGTTGAGAGTTCTAGGATTCCAAAATAGAATGTTGGGAGTTCTAGAATTCCAAAATAGAATGTTGATGTTGCAGAATTCCAAAATAGAATGTTGGGAGTTCTAGAATTCCAAAATAGAATGTTGAGAGTTCTAGGATTCCAAAATAGAATGTTGAGAGTTCTAGAATTCCAAAATAGAATGTTGAGAGTTCTAGAATTCTAAAATAGAATGTTGGTGTTGCAGAATTACAAAATAGAATGTTGGGAGTTCTAGAATTCCAAAATAGAATGTTGAGCGTTCTAGGATTCCAAAATAGAATGTTGGGAGTTCTAGAATTCTAAAATAGAATGTTGGTGTTGCAGAATTCCAAAATAGAATGTTGGGAGTTCTAGAATTCCAAAATAGAATGTTGAGAGTTCTAGGATTCCAAAATAGAATGTTGGGAGTTCTAGAATTCTAAAATAGAATGTTGGTGTTGCAGAATTACAAAATAGAATGTTGGGAGTTCTAGAATTCCAAAATAGTATGTTGAGCATTCTAGGATTCCAAAATAGAATGTTGGGAGTTCTAGAATTCCAAAATAGAATGTTGGTGTTGCATAATTCCAAAATAGAATGTTGGGAGTTCTAGAATTCCAAAATAGAATGTTGAGAGTTCAAGGATTCCAAAATAGAATGTTGAGAGTTCTAGAATTCCAAAATAGAATGTTGAGAGTTCTAGGATTCCAAAATAGAATGTTGGGAGTTCTAGAATTCTAAAATAGAATGTTGGTGTTGCAGAATTCCAAAATAGAATGTTGGGAGTTCTAGAATTCCAAAATAGAATGTTGAGCATTCTAGGATTCCAAAATAGAATGATGGGAGTTCTAGAATTCTAAAATAGAATGTTAAGAGTTCTAGGTTTCCAAAATAGAATGTTGGCAGTTCTAGAATTCTAAAATAGAATGTTGGTGTTGCAGAATAAAAAAAAAGAATGTTGGGAGTTCTAGAATTCCAAAATAGAATGTTGAGCGTTCTAGGATTCCAAAATAGAATGTTGGGAGTTCTAGAATTCTAAAATAGAATGTTGGTGTTGCAGAATTCCAAAATAGAATGTTGGGAGTTCTAGAATTCCAAAATAGAATGTTGAGAGTTCTAGGATTCCAAAATAGAATGTTGGGAGTTCTAGAATTCTAAAATAGAATGTTGGTGTTGCAGAATAACAAAATAGAATGTTGGGAGTTCTAGGATTCCAAAATAGAATGTTGGGAGTTCTAGAATTCAAAAATAGAATGTTGGTGTTGCAGAATTCCAAAATAGAATGTTGGGAGTTCTAGAACTCCAAAATAGAATGTTGAGAGTTCTAGGATTCCAAAATAGAATGTTGGGAGTTCTAGAATTCTAAAATAGAATGTTGGTGTTGCAGAATTCTAAAATAGAATGTTGGGAGTTCTTGAATTCCAAAATAGAATGTTGAGAGTTCTAGGATTCCAAAATAGAATGTTGGGAGTTCTAGAATTCCAAAATAGAATGTTGATGTTGCAGAATTCCAAAATAGAATGTTGGGAGTTCTAGAATTCCAAAATAGAATGTTGAGAGTTCTAGGATTCCAAAATAGAATGTTGAGAGTTCTAGAATTCCAAAATAGAATGTTGAGAGTTCTAGAATTCTAAAATAGAATGTTGGTGTTTCAGAATTACAAAATAGAATGTTGGGAGTTCTAGAATTCCAAAATAGAATGTTGAGAGTTCTAGGATTCCAAAATAGAATGTTGGCAGTTCTAGAATTCTAAAATAGAATGTTGGTGTTGCTTAATTCCAAAATAGAATGTTGGGAGTTCTAGAATTCCAAAATAGAATGTTGAGAGTTCTAGGATTCCAAAATAGAATGTTGGGAGTTCTAGAATGCTAAAATAGAATGTTGGTGTTGCAGAGTTCCAAAATAGAATGTTGGGAGTTCTAGAATTCCAAAATAGAATGTTGAGAGTTCTAGGAATCCAAAATAGAATGTTGCCAGTTCTAGAATTCTAAAATAGAATATTGGTGTTGCAGAATTCCAAAATATAATTTTGGGAGTTCTAGAATTCCAAAATAGAATGTTGAGAGTTCTAAGATTCCAAAATAGAATGTTGAGAGTTCTAGGATTCCAAAATAGAATGTTGGGAGTTCTAGAATTCAAAAATAGAATGTTGGTGTTGCAGAATTCCAAAATAGAATGTTGGGAGTTCTAGAACTCCAAAATAGAATGTTGAGAGTTCTAGGATTCCAAAATAGAATGTTGGGAGTTTTAGAATTCTAAAATAGAATGTTGGTGTTGCAGAATTCTAAAATAGAATGTTGGGAGTTCTTGAATTCCAAAATAGAATGTTGAGAGTTCTAGGATTCCAAAATAGAATGTTGGGAGTTCTAGAATTCCAAAATAGAATGTTGATGTTGCAGAATTCCAAAATAGAATGTTGGGAGTTCTAGAATTCCAAAATAGAATGTTGAGAGTTCTAGGATTCCAAAATAGAATGTTGAGAGTTCTAGAATTCCAAAATAGAATGTTGAGAGTTCTAGAATTCTAAAATAGAATGTTGGTGTTTCAGAATTACAAAATAGAATGTTGGGAGTTCTAGAATTCCAAAATAGAATGTTGAGAGTTCTAGGATTCCAAAATAGAATGTTGGCAGTTCTAGAATTCTAAAATAGAATGTTGGTGTTGCTTAATTCCAAAATAGAATGTTGGGAGTTCTAGAATTCCAAAATAGAATGTTGAGAGTTCTAGGATTCCAAAATAGAATGTTGGGAGTTCTAGAATGCTAAAATAGAATGTTGGTGTTGCAGAGTTCCAAAATAGAATGTTGGGAGTTCTAGAATTCCAAAATAGAATGTTGAGAGTTCTAGGAATCCAAAATAGAATGTTGCCAGTTCTAGAATTCTAAAATAGAATATTGGTGTTGCAGAATTCCAAAATATAATTTTGGGAGTTCTAGAATTCCAAAATAGAATGTTGAGAGTTCTAAGATTCCAAAATAGAATGTTGAGAGTTCTAGGATTCCAAAATAGAATGTTGGGAGTTCTAGAATTCAAAAATAGAATGTTGGTGTTGCAGAATTCCAAAATAGAATGTTGGGAGTTCTAGAACTCCAAAATAGAATGTTGAGAGTTCTAGGATTCCAAAATAGAATGTTGGGAGTTCTAGAATTCTAAAATAGAATGTTAGTGTTGCAGAATTCTAAAATAGAATGTTGGGAGTTCTTGAATTCCAAAATAGAATGTTGAGAGTTCTAGGATTCCAAAATAGAATGTTGGGAGTTCTAGAATTCCAAAATAGAATGTTGATGTTGCAGAATTCCAAAATAGAATGTTGGGAGTTCTAGAATTCCAAAATAGAATGTTGAGAGTTCTAGGATTCCAAAATAGAATGTTGAGAGTTCTAGAATTCCAAAATAGAATGTTGAGAGTTCTAGAATTCTAAAATAGAATGTTTGTGTTGCAGAATTACAAAATAGAATGTTGGGAGTTCTAGAATTCCAAAATAGAATGTTGAGCGTTCTAGGATTCCAAAATAGAATGTTGGGAGTTCTAGAATTCTAAAATAGAATGTTGGTGTTGCAGAATTCCAAAATAGAATGTTGGGAGTTCTAGAATTCCAAAATAGAATGTTGAGAGTTCTAGGATTCCAAAATAGAATGTTGGGAGTTCTAGAATTCTAAAATAGAATGTTGGTGTTGCAGAATTACAAAATAGAATGTTGGGAGTTCTAGAATTCCAAAATAGTATGTTGAGCATTCTAGGATTCCAAAATAGAATGTTGGGAGTTCTAGAATTCCAAAATAGAATGTCGGTGTTGCATAATTCCAAAATAGAATGTTGGGAGTTCTAGAATTCCAAAATAGAATGTTGAGAGTTCAAGGATTCCAAAATAGAATGTTGAGAGTTCTAGAATTCCAAAATAGAATGTTGAGAGTTCTAGGATTCCAAAATAGAATGTTGGGAGTTCTAGAATTCTAAAATAGAATGTTGGTGTTGCAGAATTCCAAAATAGAATGTTGGGAGTTCTAGAATTCCAAAATAGAATGTTGAGCATTCTAGGATTCCAAAATAGAATGATGGGAGTTCTAGAATTCTAAAATAGAATGTTAAGAGTTCTAGGTTTCCAAAATAGAATGTTGGCAGTTCTAGAATTCTAAAATAGAATGTTGGTGTTGCAGAATAAAAAAAAAGAATGTTGGGAGTTCTAGAATTCCAAAATAGAATGTTGAGCGTTCTAGGATTCCAAAATAGAATGTTGGGAGTTCTAGAATTCTAAAATAGAATGTTGGTGTTGCAGAATTCCAAAATAGAATGTTGGGAGTTCTAGAATTCCAAAATAGAATGTTGAGAGTTCTAGGATTCCAAAATAGAATGTTGGGAGTTCTAGAATTCTAAAATAGAATGTTGGTGTTGCAGAATAACAAAATAGAATGTTGGGAGTTCTAGAATTCCAAAATAGAATGTTGAGAGTTCTAGGATTCCAAAATAGAATGATGAGAGTTCTAGGATTCCAAAATAGAATGTTGGAAGTTCTAGAATTCTAAAATAGTATGTTGGTGTTGCAAAATTCCAAAATAGAATGTTGGGAGTTCTAGAATTCCAAAATAGAATGTTGAGAGTTCTAGGATTCCAAAATAGAATGTTGGCAGTTATAGAATTTTAAAATAGAATGTTGGTGTTGCATAATTCCAAAATAGAATGTTGGGAGTTCTAGAATTCCAAAATAGAATGTTGAGAGTTCTAGGATTCCAAAATAGAATGTTGAGAGTTCTAGAATTCCAAAATAGAATGTTGAGAGTTCTAGGATTCCAAAATAGAATGTTGGGAGTTCTAGAATTCTAAAATAGAATGTTGGTGTTGCAGAATTCCAAAATAGAATGTTGGGAGTTCTTGAATTCCAAAATAGAATGTTGAGAGTTCTAGGATTCCAAAATAGAATGTTGGGAGTTCTAGAATTCTAAAATAGAATGTTGGTGTTGCAGAATTCCAAAATAGAATGTTGGGAGTTCTTGAATTCCAAAATAGAATGTTGAGAGTTCTAGAATTCCAAAATAGAATGTTGATGTTGCAGAATTCCAAAATAGAATGATGGGAGTTCTAGAATTCCAAAATAGAATGTTGAGAGTTCTAGGATTCCAAAATAGAATGTTGAGAGTTGTAGGATTCCAAAAAGGAATGTTGGGAGTTCTAGAATTCTAAAAAAGAATGTTGGTGTTGCAGAATTCCAAAATAGAATGTTGGGAGTTCTAGAATTCCAAAATAGAATGTTGAGCATTCTAGGATTCCAAAATAGAATGATGGGAGTTCTAGAATTCTAAAATAGAATGTTAAGAGTTCTAGGTTTCCAAAATAGAATGTTGGCAGTTCTAGAATTCTAAAATAGAATGTTGGTGTTGCAGAATAAAAAAAAAGAATGTTGGGAGTTTTAGAATTCCAAAATAGAATGTTGAGCGTTCTAGGATTCCAAAATAGAATGTTGGGAGTTCTAGAATTCTAAAATAGAATGTTGGTGTTGCAGAATTCCAAAATAGAATGTTGGGAGTTCTAGAATTCCAAAATAGAATGTTGAGAGTTCTAGGATTCCAAAATAGAATGTTGGGAGTTCTAGAATTCTAAAATAGAATGTTGGTGTTGCAGAATAACAAAATAGAATGTTGGGAGTTCTAGAATTCCAAAATAGAATGTTGAGAGTTCTAGGATTCCAAAATAGAATGATGAGAGTTCTAGGATTCCAAAATAGAATGTTGGAAGTTCTAGAATTCTAAAATAGTATGTTGGTGTTGCAAAATTCCAAAATAGAATGTTGGGAGTTCTAGAATTCCAAAATAGAATGTTGAGAGTTCTAGGATTCCAAAATAGAATGTTGGCAGTTATAGAATTTTAAAATAGAATGTTGGTGTTGCATAATTCCAAAATAGAATGTTGGGAGTTCTAGAATTCCAAAATAGAATGTTGAGAGTTCTAGGATTCCAAAATAGAATGTTGAGAGTTCTAGAATTCCAAAATAGAATGTTGAGAGTTCTAGGATTCCAAAATAGAATGTTGGGAGTTCTAGAATTCTAAAATAGAATGTTGGTGTTGCAGAATTCCAAAATAGAATGTTGGGAGTTCTTGAATTCCAAAATAGAATGTTGAGAGTTCTAGGATTCCAAAATAGAATGTTGGGAGTTCTAGAATTCTAAAATAGAATGTTGGTGTTGCAGAATTCCAAAATAGAATGTTGGGAGTTCTTGAATTCCAAAATAGAATGTTGAGAGTTCTAGAATTCCAAAATAGAATGTTGATGTTGCAGAATTCCAAAATAGAATGATGGGAGTTCTAGAATTCCAAAATAGAATGTTGAGAGTTCTAGGATTCCAAAATAGAATGTTGAGAGTTCTAGGATTCCAAAAAGGAATGTTGGGAGTTCTAGAATTCTAAAAAAGAATGTTGGTGTTGCAGAATTCCAAAATAGAATGTTGGGAGTTCTTGAATTCCAAAATAGAATGTTGAGAGTTCTAGGATTCCAAAATAGAATGTTGGGAGTTCTAGAATTCCAAAATAGAATGTTGATGTTGCAGAATTCCAAAATAGAATGATGGGAGTTCTAGAATTCCAAAATAGAATGTTGAGAGTTCTAGGATTCCAAAATAGAATGTTGAGAGTTCTAGAATTCCAAAATAGAATGTTGAGAGTTCTAGAATTCTAAAATAGAATGTTGGTGTTGCAGAATTACAAAATAGAATGTTGGGAGTTCTAGAATTCCAAAATAGAATGTTGAGCGTTCTAGGATTCCAAAATAGAATGTTGGGAGTTCTAGAATTCTAAAATAGAATGTTGGTGTTGCAGAATTCCAAAATAGAATGTTGGGAGTTCTAGAACTCCAAAATAGAATGTTGAGAGTTCTAGGATTCCAAAATAGAATGTTGGGAGTTCTAGAATTCCAAAATAGAATGTTGATGTTGCAGAATTCCAAAATAGAATGTTGGGAGTTCTAGAATTCCAAAATAGAATGTTGAGAGTTCTAGGATTCCAAAATAGAATGTTGAGAGTTCTAGAATTCCAAAATAGAATGTTGAGAGTTCTAGAATTCTAAAATAGAATGTTGGTGTTTCAGAATTACAAAATAGAATGTTGGGAGTTCTAGAATTCCAAAATAGAATGTTGAGAGTTCTAGGATTCCAAAATAGAATGTTGGCAGTTCTAGAATTCTAAAATAGAATGTTGGTGTTGCTTAATTCCAAAATAGAATGTTGGGAGTTCTAGAATTCCAAAATAGAATGTTGAGAGTTCTAGGATTCCAAAATAGAATGTTGGGAGTTCTAGAATGCTAAAATAGAATGTTGGTGTTGCAGAGTTCCAAAATAGAATGTTGGGAGTTCTAGAATTCCAAAATAGAATGTTGAGAGTTCTAGGAATCCAAAATAGAATGTTGCCAGTTCTAGAATTCTAAAATAGAATATTGGTGTTGCAGAATTCCAAAATATAATTTTGGGAGTTCTAGAATTCCAAAATAGAATGTTGAGAGTTCTAAGATTCCAAAATAGAATGTTGAGAGTTCTAGGATTCCAAAATAGAATGTTGGGAGTTCTAGAATTCAAAAATAGAATGTTGGTGTTGCAGAATTCCAAAATAGAATGTTGGGAGTTCTAGAACTCCAAAATAGAATGTTGAGAGTTCTAGGATTCCAAAATAGAATGTTGGGAGTTCTAGAATTCTAAAATAGAATGTTAGTGTTGCAGAATTCTAAAATAGAATGTTGGGAGTTCTTGAATTCCAAAATAGAATGTTGAGAGTTCTAGGATTCCAAAATAGAATGTTGGGAGTTCTAGAATTCCAAAATAGAATGTTGATGTTGCAGAATTCCAAAATAGAATGTTGGGAGTTCTAGAATTCCAAAATAGAATGTTGAGAGTTCTAGGATTCCAAAATAGAATGTTGAGAGTTCTAGAATTCCAAAATAGAATGTTGAGAGTTCTAGAATTCTAAAATAGAATGTTGGTGTTGCAGAATTACAAAATAGAATGTTGGGAGTTCTAGAATTCCAAAATAGAATGTTGAGCGTTCTAGGATTCCAAAATAGAATGTTGGGAGTTCTAGAATTCTAAAATAGAATGTTGGTGTTGCAGAATTCCAAAATAGAATGTTGGGAGTTCTAGAATTCCAAAATAGAATGTTGAGAGTTCTAGGATTCCAAAATAGAATGTTGGGAGTTCTAGAATTCTAAAATAGAATGTTGGTGTTGCAGAATTACAAAATAGAATGTTGGGAGTTCTAGAATTCCAAAATAGTATGTTGAGCATTCTAGGATTCCAAAATAGAATGTTGGGAGTTCTAGAATTCCAAAATAGAATGTTGGTGTTGCATAATTCCAAAATAGAATGTTGGGAGTTCTAGAATTCCAAAATAGAATGTTGAGAGTTCAAGGATTCCAAAATAGAATGTTGAGAGTTCTAGAATTCCAAAATAGAATGTTGAGAGTTCTAGGATTCCAAAATAGAATGTTGGGAGTTCTAGAATTCTAAAATAGAATGTTGGTGTTGCAGAATTCCAAAATAGAATGTTGGGAGTTCTAGAATTCCAAAATAGAATGTTGAGCATTCTAGGATTCCAAAATAGAATGATGGGAGTTCTAGAATTCTAAAATAGAATGTTAAGAGTTCTAGGTTTCCAAAATAGAATGTTGGCAGTTCTAGAATTCTAAAATAGAATGTTGGTGTTGCAGAATAAAAAAAAAGAATGTTGGGAGTTCTAGAATTCCAAAATAGAATGTTGAGCGTTCTAGGATTCCAAAATAGAATGTTGGGAGTTCTAGAATTCTAAAATAGAATGTTGGTGTTGCAGAATTCCAAAATAGAATGTTGGGAGTTCTAGAATTCCAAAATAGAATGTTGAGAGTTCTAGGATTCCAAAATAGAATGTTGGGAGTTCTAGAATTCTAAAATAGAATGTTGGTGTTGCAGAATAACAAAATAGAATGTTGGGAGTTCTAGGATTCCAAAATAGAATGTTGGGAGTTCTAGAATTCAAAAATAGAATGTTGGTGTTGCAGAATTCCAAAATAGAATGTTGGGAGTTCTAGAACTCCAAAATAGAATGTTGAGAGTTCTAGGATTCCAAAATAGAATGTTGGGAGTTCTAGAATTCTAAAATAGAATGTTGGTGTTGCAGAATTCTAAAATAGAATGTTGGGAGTTCTTGAATTCCAAAATAGAATGTTGAGAGTTCTAGGATTCCAAAATAGAATGTTGGGAGTTCTAGAATTCCAAAATAGAATGTTGATGTTGCAGAATTCCAAAATAGAATGTTGGGAGTTCTAGAATTCCAAAATAGAATGTTGAGAGTTCTAGGATTCCAAAATAGAATGTTGAGAGTTCTAGAATTCCAAAATAGAATGTTGAGAGTTCTAGAATTCTAAAATAGAATGTTGGTGTTTCAGAATTACAAAATAGAATGTTGGGAGTTCTAGAATTCCAAAATAGAATGTTGAGAGTTCTAGGATTCCAAAATAGAATGTTGGCAGTTCTAGAATTCTAAAATAGAATGTTGGTGTTGCTTAATTCCAAAATAGAATGTTGGGAGTTCTAGAATTCCAAAATAGAATGTTGAGAGTTCTAGGATTCCAAAATAGAATGTTGGGAGTTCTAGAATGCTAAAATAGAATGTTGGTGTTGCAGAGTTCCAAAATAGAATGTTGGGAGTTCTAGAATTCCAAAATAGAATGTTGAGAGTTCTAGGAATCCAAAATAGAATGTTGCCAGTTCTAGAATTCTAAAATAGAATATTGGTGTTGCAGAATTCCAAAATATAATTTTGGGAGTTCTAGAATTCCAAAATAGAATGTTGAGAGTTCTAAGATTCCAAAATAGAATGTTGAGAGTTCTAGGATTCCAAAATAGAATGTTGGGAGTTCTAGAATTCAAAAATAGAATGTTGGTGTTGCAGAATTCCAAAATAGAATGTTGGGAGTTCTAGAATGCTAAAATAGAATGTTGGTGTTGCAGAGTTCCAAAATAGAATGTTGGGAGTTCTAGAATTCCAAAATAGAATGTTGAGAGTTCTAGGATTCCAAAATAGAATGTTGAGAGTTCTAGAATTCCAAAATAGAATGTTGATGTTGCAGAATTCCAAAATAGAATGATGGGAGTTCTAGAATTCCAAAATAGAATGTTGAGAGTTCTAGGATTCCAAAATAGAATGTTGAGAGTTCTAGGATTCCAAAAAGGAATGTTGGGAGTTCTAGAATTCTAAAAAAGAATGTTGGTGTTGCAGAATTCCAAAATAGAATGTTGGGAGTTCTTGAATTCCAAAATAGAATGTTGAGAGTTCTAGGATTCCAAAATAGAATGTTGGGAGTTCTAGAATTCCAAAATAGAATGTTGATGTTGCAGAATTCCAAAATAGAATGATGGGAGTTCTAGAATTCCAAAATAGAATGTTGAGAGTTCTAGGATTCCAAAATAGAATGTTGAGAGTTCTAGAATTCCAAAATAGAATGTTGAGAGTTCTAGAATTCTAAAATAGAATGTTGGTGTTGCAGAATTACAAAATAGAATGTTGGGAGTTCTAGAATTCCAAAATAGAATGTTGAGCGTTCTAGGATTCCAAAATAGAATGTTGGGAGTTCTAGAATTCTAAAATAGAATGTTGGTGTTGCAGAATTCCAAAATAGAATGTTGGGAGTTCTAGAACTCCAAAATAGAATGTTGAGAGTTCTAGGATTCCAAAATAGAATGTTGGGAGTTCTAGAATTCCAAAATAGAATGTTGATGTTGCAGAATTCCAAAATAGAATGTTGGGAGTTCTAGAATTCCAAAATAGAATGTTGAGAGTTCTAGGATTCCAAAATAGAATGTTGGCAGTTCTAGAATTCTAAAATAGAATGTTGGTGTTGCTTAATTCCAAAATAGAATGTTGGGAGTTCTAGAATTCCAAAATAGAATGTTGAGAGTTCTAGGATTCCAAAATAGAATGTTGGGAGTTCTAGAATGCTAAAATAGAATGTTGGTGTTGCAGAGTTCCAAAATAGAATGTTGGGAGTTCTAGAATTCCAAAATAGAATGTTGAGAGTTCTAGGAATCCAAAATAGAATGTTGCCAGTTCTAGAATTCTAAAATAGAATATTGGTGTTGCAGAATTCCAAAATATAATTTTGGGAGTTCTAGAATTCCAAAATAGAATGTTGAGAGTTCTAAGATTCCAAAATAGAATGTTGAGAGTTCTAGGATTCCAAAATAGAATGTTGGGAGTTCTAGAATTCAAAAATAGAATGTTGGTGTTGCAGAATTCCAAAATAGAATGTTGGGAGTTCTAGAACTCCAAAATAGAATGTTGAGAGTTCTAGGATTCCAAAATAGAATGTTGGGAGTTCTAGAATTCTAAAATAGAATGTTAGTGTTGCAGAATTCTAAAATAGAATGTTGGGAGTTCTTGAATTCCAAAATAGAATGTTGAGAGTTCTAGGATTCCAAAATAGAATGTTGGGAGTTCTAGAATTCCAAAATAGAATGTTGATGTTGCAGAATTCCAAAATAGAATGTTGGGAGTTCTAGAATTCCAAAATAGAATGTTGAGAGTTCTAGGATTCCAAAATAGAATGTTGAGAGTTCTAGAATTCCAAAATAGAATGTTGAGAGTTCTAGAATTCTAAAATAGAATGTTGGTGTTGCAGAATTACAAAATAGAATGTTGGGAGTTCTAGAATTCCAAAATAGAATGTTGAGCGTTCTAGGATTCCAAAATAGAATGTTGGGAGTTCTAGAATTCTAAAATAGAATGTTGGTGTTGCAGAATTCCAAAATAGAATGTTGGGAGTTCTAGAATTCCAAAATAGAATGTTGAGAGTTCTAGGATTCCAAAATAGAATGTTGGGAGTTCTAGAATTCTAAAATAGAATGTTGGTGTTGCAGAATTACAAAATAGAATGTTGGGAGTTCTAGAATTCCAAAATAGTATGTTGAGCATTCTAGGATTCCAAAATAGAATGTTGGGAGTTCTAGAATTCCAAAATAGAATGTTGGTGTTGCATAATTCCAAAATAGAATGTTGGGAGTTCTAGAATTCCAAAATAGAATGTTGAGAGTTCAAGGATTCCAAAATAGAATGTTGAGAGTTCTAGAATTCCAAAATAGAATGTTGAGAGTTCTAGGATTCCAAAATAGAATGTTGGGAGTTCTAGAATTCTAAAATAGAATGTTGGTGTTGCAGAATTCCAAAATAGAATGTTGGGAGTTCTAGAATTCCAAAATAGAATGTTGAGCATTCTAGGATTCCAAAATAGAATGATGGGAGTTCTAGAATTCTAAAATAGAATGTTAAGAGTTCTAGGTTTCCAAAATAGAATGTTGGCAGTTCTAGAATTCTAAAATAGAATGTTGGTGTTGCAGAATAAAAAAAAAGAATGTTGGGAGTTCTAGAATTCCAAAATAGAATGTTGAGCGTTCTAGGATTCCAAAATAGAATGTTGGGAGTTCTAGAATTCTAAAATAGAATGTTGGTGTTGCAGAATTCCAAAATAGAATGTTGGGAGTTCTAGAATTCCAAAATAGAATGTTGAGAGTTCTAGGATTCCAAAATAGAATGTTGGGAGTTCTAGAATTCTAAAATAGAATGTTGGTGTTGCAGAATAACAAAATAGAATGTTGGGAGTTCTAGGATTCCAAAATAGAATGTTGGGAGTTCTAGAATTCAAAAATAGAATGTTGGTGTTGCAGAATTCCAAAATAGAATGTTGGGAGTTCTAGAACTCCAAAATAGAATGTTGAGAGTTCTAGGATTCCAAAATAGAATGTTGGGAGTTCTAGAATTCTAAAATAGAATGTTGGTGTTGCAGAATTCTAAAATAGAATGTTGGGAGTTCTTGAATTCCAAAATAGAATGTTGAGAGTTCTAGGATTCCAAAATAGAATGTTGGGAGTTCTAGAATTCCAAAATAGAATGTTGATGTTGCAGAATTCCAAAATAGAATGTTGGGAGTTCTAGAATTCCAAAATAGAATGTTGAGAGTTCTAGGATTCCAAAATAGAATGTTGAGAGTTCTAGAATTCCAAAATAGAATGTTGAGAGTTCTAGAATTCTAAAATAGAATGTTGGTGTTTCAGAATTACAAAATAGAATGTTGGGAGTTCTAGAATTCCAAAATAGAATGTTGAGAGTTCTAGGATTCCAAAATAGAATGTTGGCAGTTCTAGAATTCTAAAATAGAATGTTGGTGTTGCTTAATTCCAAAATAGAATGTTGGGAGTTCTAGAATTCCAAAATAGAATGTTGAGAGTTCTAGGATTCCAAAATAGAATGTTGGGAGTTCTAGAATGCTAAAATAGAATGTTGGTGTTGCAGAGTTCCAAAATAGAATGTTGGGAGTTCTAGAATTCCAAAATAGAATGTTGAGAGTTCTAGGAATCCAAAATAGAATGTTGCCAGTTCTAGAATTCTAAAATAGAATATTGGTGTTGCAGAATTCCAAAATATAATTTTGGGAGTTCTAGAATTCCAAAATAGAATGTTGAGAGTTCTAAGATTCCAAAATAGAATGTTGAGAGTTCTAGGATTCCAAAATAGAATGTTGGGAGTTCTAGAATTCAAAAATAGAATGTTGGTGTTGCAGAATTCCAAAATAGAATGTTGGGAGTTCTAGAACTCCAAAATAGAATGTTGAGAGTTCTAGGATTCCAAAATAGAATGTTGGGAGTTCTAGAATTCTAAAATAGAATGTTAGTGTTGCAGAATTCTAAAATAGAATGTTGGGAGTTCTTGAATTCCAAAATAGAATGTTGAGAGTTCTAGGATTCCAAAATAGAATGTTGGGAGTTCTAGAATTCCAAAATAGAATGTTGATGTTGCAGAATTCCAAAATAGAATGTTGGGAGTTCTAGAATTCCAAAATAGAATGTTGAGAGTTCTAGGATTCCAAAATAGAATGTTGAGAGTTCTAGAATTCCAAAATAGAATGTTGAGAGTTCTAGAATTCTAAAATAGAATGTTTGTGTTGCAGAATTACAAAATAGAATGTTGGGAGTTCTAGAATTCCAAAATAGAATGTTGAGCGTTCTAGGATTCCAAAATAGAATGTTGGGAGTTCTAGAATTCTAAAATAGAATGTTGGTGTTGCAGAATTCCAAAATAGAATGTTGGGAGTTCTAGAATTCCAAAATAGAATGTTGAGAGTTCTAGGATTCCAAAATAGAATGTTGGGAGTTCTAGAATTCTAAAATAGAATGTTGGTGTTGCAGAATTACAAAATAGAATGTTGGGAGTTCTAGAATTCCAAAATAGTATGTTGAGCATTCTAGGATTCCAAAATAGAATGTTGGGAGTTCTAGAATTCCAAAATAGAATGTCGGTGTTGCATAATTCCAAAATAGAATGTTGGGAGTTCTAGAATTCCAAAATAGAATGTTGAGAGTTCAAGGATTCCAAAATAGAATGTTGAGAGTTCTAGAATTCCAAAATAGAATGTTGAGAGTTCTAGGATTCCAAAATAGAATGTTGGGAGTTCTAGAATTCTAAAATAGAATGTTGGTGTTGCAGAATTCCAAAATAGAATGTTGGGAGTTCTAGAATTCCAAAATAGAATGTTGAGCATTCTAGGATTCCAAAATAGAATGATGGGAGTTCTAGAATTCTAAAATAGAATGTTAAGAGTTCTAGGTTTCCAAAATAGAATGTTGGCAGTTCTAGAATTCTAAAATAGAATGTTGGTGTTGCAGAATAAAAAAAAAGAATGTTGGGAGTTCTAGAATTCCAAAATAGAATGTTGAGCGTTCTAGGATTCCAAAATAGAATGTTGGGAGTTCTAGAATTCTAAAATAGAATGTTGGTGTTGCAGAATTCCAAAATAGAATGTTGGGAGTTCTAGAATTCCAAAATAGAATGTTGAGAGTTCTAGGATTCCAAAATAGAATGTTGGGAGTTCTAGAATTCTAAAATAGAATGTTGGTGTTGCAGAATAACAAAATAGAATGTTGGGAGTTCTAGAATTCCAAAATAGAATGTTGAGAGTTCTAGGATTCCAAAATAGAATGATGAGAGTTCTAGGATTCCAAAATAGAATGTTGGAAGTTCTAGAATTCTAAAATAGTATGTTGGTGTTGCAAAATTCCAAAATAGAATGTTGGGAGTTCTAGAATTCCAAAATAGAATGTTGAGAGTTCTAGGATTCCAAAATAGAATGTTGGCAGTTATAGAATTTTAAAATAGAATGTTGGTGTTGCATAATTCCAAAATAGAATGTTGGGAGTTCTAGAATTCCAAAATAGAATGTTGAGAGTTCTAGGATTCCAAAATAGAATGTTGAGAGTTCTAGGATTCCAAAATAGAATGTTGGGAGTTCTAGAATTCTAAAATAGAATGTTGGTGTTGCAGAATTCCAAAATAGAATGTTGGGAGTTCTTGAATTCCAAAATAGAATGTTGAGAGTTCTAGGATTCCAAAATAGAATGTTGGGAGTTCTAGAATTCTAAAATAGAATGTTGGTGTTGCAGAATTCCAAAATAGAATGTTGGGAGTTCTTGAATTCCAAAATAGAATGTTGAGAGTTCTAGAATTCCAAAATAGAATGTTGATGTTGCAGAATTCCAAAATAGAATGATGGGAGTTCTAGAATTCCAAAATAGAATGTTGAGAGTTCTAGGATTCCAAAATAGAATGTTGAGAGTTCTAGGATTCCAAAAAGGAATGTTGGGAGTTCTAGAATTCTAAAAAAGAATGTTGGTGTTGCAGAATTCCAAAATAGAATGTTGGGAGTTCTTGAATTCCAAAATAGAATGTTGAGAGTTCTAGGATTCCAAAATAGAATGTTGGGAGTTCTAGAATTCCAAAATAGAATGTTGATGTTGCAGAATTCCAAAATAGAATGATGGGAGTTCTAGAATTCCAAAATAGAATGTTGAGAGTTCTAGGATTCCAAAATAGAATGTTGAGAGTTCTAGAATTCCAAAATAGAATGTTGAGAGTTCTAGAATTCTAAAATAGAATGTTGGTGTTGCAGAATTACAAAATAGAATGTTGGGAGTTCTAGAATTCCAAAATAGAATGTTGAGCGTTCTAGGATTCCAAAATAGAATGTTGGGAGTTCTAGAATTCTAAAATAGAATGTTGGTGTTGCAGAATTCCAAAATAGAATGTTGGGAGTTCTAGAACTCCAAAATAGAATGTTGAGAGTTCTAGGATTCCAAAATAGAATGTTGGGAGTTCTAGAATTCCAAAATAGAATGTTGATGTTGCAGAATTCCAAAATAGAATGTTGGGAGTTCTAGAATTCCAAAATAGAATGTTGAGAGTTCTAGGATTCCAAAATAGAATGTTGAGAGTTCTAGAATTCCAAAATAGAATGTTGAGAGTTCTAGAATTCTAAAATAGAATGTTGGTGTTTCAGAATTACAAAATAGAATGTTGGGAGTTCTAGAATTCCAAAATAGAATGTTGAGAGTTCTAGGATTCCAAAATAGAATGTTGGCAGTTCTAGAATTCTAAAATAGAATGTTGGTGTTGCTTAATTCCAAAATAGAATGTTGGGAGTTCTAGAATTCCAAAATAGAATGTTGAGAGTTCTAGGATTCCAAAATAGAATGTTGGGAGTTCTAGAATGCTAAAATAGAATGTTGGTGTTGCAGAGTTCCAAAATAGAATGTTGGGAGTTCTAGAATTCCAAAATAGAATGTTGAGAGTTCTAGGAATCCAAAATAGAATGTTGCCAGTTCTAGAATTCTAAAATAGAATATTGGTGTTGCAGAATTCCAAAATATAATTTTGGGAGTTCTAGAATTCCAAAATAGAATGTTGAGAGTTCTAAGATTCCAAAATAGAATGTTGAGAGTTCTAGGATTCCAAAATAGAATGTTGGGAGTTCTAGAATTCAAAAATAGAATGTTGGTGTTGCAGAATTCCAAAATAGAATGTTGGGAGTTCTAGAACTCCAAAATAGAATGTTGAGAGTTCTAGGATTCCAAAATAGAATGTTGGGAGTTCTAGAATTCTAAAATAGAATGTTAGTGTTGCAGAATTCTAAAATAGAATGTTGGGAGTTCTTGAATTCCAAAATAGAATGTTGAGAGTTCTAGGATTCCAAAATAGAATGTTGGGAGTTCTAGAATTCCAAAATAGAATGTTGATGTTGCAGAATTCCAAAATAGAATGTTGGGAGTTCTAGAATTCCAAAATAGAATGTTGAGAGTTCTAGGATTCCAAAATAGAATGTTGAGAGTTCTAGAATTCCAAAATAGAATGTTGAGAGTTCTAGAATTCTAAAATAGAATGTTGGTGTTGCAGAATTACAAAATAGAATGTTGGGAGTTCTAGAATTCCAAAATAGAATGTTGAGCGTTCTAGGATTCCAAAATAGAATGTTGGGAGTTCTAGAATTCTAAAATAGAATGTTGGTGTTGCAGAATTCCAAAATAGAATGTTGGGAGTTCTAGAATTCCAAAATAGAATGTTGAGAGTTCTAGGATTCCAAAATAGAATGTTGGGAGTTCTAGAATTCTAAAATAGAATGTTGGTGTTGCAGAATTACAAAATAGAATGTTGGGAGTTCTAGAATTCCAAAATAGTATGTTGAGCATTCTAGGATTCCAAAATAGAATGTTGGGAGTTCTAGAATTCCAAAATAGAATGTTGGTGTTGCATAATTCCAAAATAGAATGTTGGGAGTTCTAGAATTCCAAAATAGAATGTTGAGAGTTCAAGGATTCCAAAATAGAATGTTGAGAGTTCTAGAATTCCAAAATAGAATGTTGAGAGTTCTAGGATTCCAAAATAGAATGTTGGGAGTTCTAGAATTCTAAAATAGAATGTTGGTGTTGCAGAATTCCAAAATAGAATGTTGGGAGTTCTAGAATTCCAAAATAGAATGTTGAGCATTCTAGGATTCCAAAATAGAATGATGGGAGTTCTAGAATTCTAAAATAGAATGTTAAGAGTTCTAGGTTTCCAAAATAGAATGTTGGCAGTTCTAGAATTCTAAAATAGAATGTTGGTGTTGCAGAATAAAAAAAAAGAATGTTGGGAGTTCTAGAATTCCAAAATAGAATGTTGAGCGTTCTAGGATTCCAAAATAGAATGTTGGGAGTTCTAGAATTCTAAAATAGAATGTTGGTGTTGCAGAATTCCAAAATAGAATGTTGGGAGTTCTAGAATTCCAAAATAGAATGTTGAGAGTTCTAGGATTCCAAAATAGAATGTTGGGAGTTCTAGAATTCTAAAATAGAATGTTGGTGTTGCAGAATAACAAAATAGAATGTTGGGAGTTCTAGAATTCCAAAATAGAATGTTGAGAGTTCTAGGATTCCAAAATAGAATGATGAGAGTTCTAGGATTCCAAAATAGAATGTTGGAAGTTCTAGAATTCTAAAATAGTATGTTGGTGTTGCAAAATTCCAAAATAGAATGTTGGGAGTTCTAGAATTCCAAAATAGAATGTTGAGAGTTCTAGGATTCCAAAATAGAATGTTGGCAGTTATAGAATTTTAAAATAGAATGTTGGTGTTGCATAATTCCAAAATAGAATGTTGGGAGTTCTAGAATTCCAAAATAGAATGTTGAGAGTTCTAGGATTCCAAAATAGAATGTTGAGAGTTCTAGAATTCCAAAATAGAATGTTGAGAGTTCTAGGATTCCAAAATAGAATGTTGGGAGTTCTAGAATTCTAAAATAGAATGTTGGTGTTGCAGAATTCCAAAATAGAATGTTGGGAGTTCTTGAATTCCAAAATAGAATGTTGAGAGTTCTAGGATTCCAAAATAGAATGTTGGGAGTTCTAGAATTCTAAAATAGAATGTTGGTGTTGCAGAATTCCAAAATAGAATGTTGGGAGTTCTTGAATTCCAAAATAGAATGTTGAGAGTTCTAGGATTCCAAAATAGAATGTTGGGAGTTCTAGAATTCCAAAATAGAATGTTGATGTTGCAGAATTCCAAAATAGAATGATGGGAGTTCTAGAATTCCAAAATAGAATGTTGAGAGTTCTAGGATTCCAAAATAGAATGTTGAGAGTTCTAGGATTCCAAAAAGGAATGTTGGGAGTTCTAGAATTCTAAAAAAGAATGTTGGTGTTGCAGAATTCCAAAATAGAATGTTGGGAGTTCTTGAATTCCAAAATAGAATGTTGAGAGTTCTAGGATTCCAAAATAGAATGTTGGGAGTTCTAGAATTCCAAAATAGAATGTTGATGTTGCAGAATTCCAAAATAGAATGATGGGAGTTCTAGAATTCCAAAATAGAATGTTGAGAGTTCTAGGATTCCAAAATAGAATGTTGAGAGTTCTAGAATTCCAAAATAGAATGTTGAGAGTTCTAGAATTCTAAAATAGAATGTTGGTGTTGCAGAATTACAAAATAGAATGTTGGGAGTTCTAGAATTCCAAAATAGAATGTTGAGCGTTCTAGGATTCCAAAATAGAATGTTGGGAGTTCTAGAATTCTAAAATAGAATGTTGGTGTTGCAGAATTCCAAAATAGAATGTTGGGAGTTCTAGAATTCCAAAATAGAATGTTGAGAGTTCTAGGATTCCAAAATAGAATGTTGGGAGTTCTAGAATTCTAAAATAGAATGTTGGTGTTGCAGAATTCCAAAATAGAATGTTGAGCATTCTAGGATTCCAAAATAGAATGATGGGAGTTCTAGAATTCTAAAATAGAATGTTAAGAGTTCTAGGTTTCCAAAATAGATTGTTGGCAGTTCTAGAATTCTAAAATAGAATGTTGGTGTTGCAGAATAAAAAAATAGAATGTTGGGAGTTCTAGAATTCCAAAATAGAATGTTGAGCGTTCTAGGATTCCAAAATAGAATGTTGGGAGTTCTAGAATTTTAAAATAGAATGTTAAGAGTTCTAGGATTCCAAAATAGAATGTTGGCAGTTCTAGAATTCTAAAATAGAATATTGGTGTTGCAGAATAACAAAATAGAATTTTGGGAGTTCTAGAATTCCAAAATAGAATGTTGAGAGTTCTAAGATTCCAAAATAGAATGTTGAGAGTTATAGGATTCCAAAATAGAATGTTGGGAGTTCTAGAATTCCAAAATAGAATGTTGGTGTTGCAGAATTCCAAAATAGAATGTTGGGAGTTCTAGAATTCCAAAATAGAATGTTGAGAGTTCTAGGATTCCAAAATAGAATGTTGGGAGTTCTAGAATGCTAAAATAGAATGTTGGTGTTGCAGAGTTCCAAAATAGAATGTTGGGAGTTCTAGAATTCCAAAATAGAATGTTGAGAGTTCTAGGATTCCAAAATAGAATGTTGCCAGTTCTAGAATTCTAAAATAGAATATTGGTGTTGCAGAATTCCAAAATAGAATGTTGGGAGTTCTAGAATTCCAAAATAGAATGTTGAGAGTTCTAGGATTCCAAAATAGAATGTTGGGAGTTCTAGAATTCTAAAATAGAATGTTGGTGTTGCAGAATTCTAAAATAGAATGTTGGGAGTTCTTGAATTCCAAAATAGAATGTTGAGAGTTCTAGGATTCCAAAATAGAATGTTGGGAGTTCTAGAATTCCAAAATAGAATGTTGATGTTGCAGAATTCCAAAATAGAATGTTGGGAGTTCTAGAATTCCAAAATAGAATGTTGAGAGTTCTAGGATTCCAAAATAGAATGTTGAGAGTTCTAGAATTCCAAAATAGAATGTTGAGAGTTCTAGAATTCTAAAATAGAATGTTGGTGTTTCAGAATTACAAAATAGAATGTTGGGAGTTCTAGAATTCCAAAATAGAATTTTGAGAGTTCTAGGATTCCAAAATAGAATGTTGGCAGTTCTAGAATTCTAAAATAGAATGTTGGTGTTGCTTAATTCCAAAATAGAATGTTGGGAGTTCTAGAATTCCAAAATAGAATGTTGAGAGTTCTAGGATTCCAAAATAGAATGTTGGGAGTTCTAGAATGCTAAAATAGAATGTTGGTGTTGCAGAGTTCCAAAATAGAATGTTGGGAGTTCTAGAATTCCAAAATAGAATGTTGAGAGTTCTAGGAATCCAAAATAGAATGTTGCCAGTTCTAGAATTCTAAAATAGAATATTGGTGTTGCAGAATTCCAAAATAGAATTTTGGGAGTTCTAGAATTCCAAAATAGAATGTTGAGAGTTCTAAGATTCCAAAATAGAATGTTGAGAGTTCTAGGATTCCAAAATAGAATGTTGGGAGTTCTAGAATTCAAAAATAGAATGTTGGTGTTGCAGAATTACAAAATAGAATGTTGGGAGTTCTAGAATTCCAAAATAGAATGTTGAGCGTTCTAGGATTCCAAAATAGAATGTTGGGAGTTCTAGAATTCTAAAATAGAATGTTGGTGTTGCAGAATTCCAAAATAGAATGTTGGGAGTTCTAGAATTCCAAAATAGAATGTTGAGAGTTCTAGGATTCCAAAATAGAATGTTGGGAGTTCTAGAATTCTAAAATAGAATGTTGGTGTTGCAGAATTCCAAAATAGAATGTTGAGCGTTCTAGGATTCCAAAATAGAATGTTGGGAGTTCTAGAATTCCAAAATAGAATGTTGGTGTTGTATAATTCCAAAATAGAATGTTGGGAGTTCTAGAATTCCAAAATAGAATGTTGAGAGTTCAAGGATTCCAAAATAGAATGTTGAGAGTTCTAGAATTCCAAAATAGAATGTTGAGAGTTCTAGGATTCCAAAATAGAATGTTGGGAGTTCTAGAATTCTAAAATAGAATGTTGGTGTTGCAGAATTCCAAAATAGAATGTTGGGAGTTCTAGAATTCCAAAATAGAATGTTGAGCATTCTAGGATTCCAAAATAGAATGATGGGAGTTCTAGAATTCTAAAATAGAATGTTAAGAGTTCTAGGTTTCCAAAATAGATTGTTGGCAGTTCTAGAATTCTAAAATAGAATGTTGGTGTTGCAGAATAAAAAAATAGAATGTTGGGAGTTCTAGAATTCCAAAATAGAATGTTGAGCGTTCTAGGATTCCAAAATAGAATGTTGGGAGTTCTAGAATTTTAAAATAGAATGTTAAGAGTTCTAGGATTCCAAAATAGAATGTTGGCAGTTCTAGAATTCTAAAATAGAATATTGGTGTTGCAGAATAACAAAATAGAATTTTGGGAGTTCTAGAATTCCAAAATAGAATGTTGAGAGTTCTAAGATTCCAAAATAGAATGTTGAGAGTTCTAGGATTCCAAAATAGAATGTTGGGAGTTCTAGAATTCCAAAATAGAATGTTGGTGTTGCAGAATTCCAAAATAGAATGTTGGGAGTTCTAGAATTCCAAAATAGAATGTTGAGAGTTCTAGGATTCCAAAATAGAATGTTGGGAGTTCTAGAATGCTAAAATAGAATGTTGGTGTTGCAGAGTTCCAAAATAGAATGTTGGGAGTTCTAGAATTCCAAAAAAGAATGTTGAGAGTTCTAGGATTCCAAAATAGAATGTTGCCAGTTCTAGAATTCTAAAATAGAATATTGGTGTTGCAGAATTCCAAAATAGAATGTTGGGAGTTCTAGAATTCCAAAATAGAATGTTGAGAGTTCTAGGATTCCAAAATAGAATGTTGGGAGTTCTAGAATTCTAAAATAGAATGTTGGTGTTGCAGAATTCTAAAATAGAATGTTGGGAGTTCTTGAATTCCAAAATAGAATGTTGAGAGTTCTAGGATTCCAAAATAGAATGTTGGGAGTTCTAGAATTCCAAAATAGAATGTTGATGTTGCAGAATTCCAAAATAGAATGTTGGGAGTTCTAGAATTCCAAAATAGAATGTTGAGAGTTCTAGGATTCCAAAATAGAATGTTGAGAGTTCTAGAATTCCAAAATAGAATGTTGAGAGTTCTAGAATTCTAAAATAGAATGTTGGTGTTTCAGAATTACAAAATAGAATGTTGGGAGTTCTAGAATTCCAAAATAGAATGTTGAGAGTTCTAGGATTCCAAAATAGAATGTTGGCAGTTCTAGAATTCTAAAATAGAATGTTGGTGTTGCTTAATTCCAAAATAGAATGTTGGGAGTTCTAGAATTCCAAAATAGAATGTTGAGAGTTCTAGGATTCCAAAATAGAATGTTGGGAGTTCTAGAATGCTAAAATAGAATGTTGGTGTTGCAGAGTTCCAAAATAGAATGTTGGGAGTTCTAGAATTCCAAAATAGAATGTTGAGAGTTCTAGGAATCCAAAATAGAATGTTGGGAGTTCTAGAATTCCAAAATAGAATGTTGATGTTGCAGAATTCCAAAATAGAATGTTGGGAGTTCTAGAATTCCAAAATAAAATGTTGAGAGTTCTAGGATTCCAAAATAGAATGTTGGGAGTTCTAGAATTCCAAAATAGAATGTTGATGTTGCAGAATTCCAAAATAGAATGTTGGGAGTTCTAGAATTCCAAAATAGAATGTTGAGAGTTCTAGGATTCCAAAATAGAATGTTGGGAGTTCTAGAATTCTAAAATAGAATGTTGGTGTTGCAGAATTCCAAAATAGAATGTTGAGCGTTCTAGGATTCCAAAATAGAATGTTGGGAGTTCTAGAATTCCAAAATAGAATGTTGGTGTTGTATAATTCCAAAATAGAATGTTGGGAGTTCTAGAATTCCAAAATAGAATGTTGAGAGTTCAAGGATTCCAAAATAGAATGTTGAGAGTTCTAGAATTCCAAAATAGAATGTTGAGAGTTCTAGGATTCCAAAATAGAATGTTGGGAGTTCTAGAATTCTAAAATAGAATGTTGGTGTTGCAGAATTCCAAAATAGAATGTTGGGAGTTCTAGAATTCCAAAATAGAATGTTGAGCATTCTAGGATTCCAAAATAGAATGATGGGAGTTCTAGAATTCTAAAATAGAATGTTAAGAGTTCTAGGTTTCCAAAATAGATTGTTGGCAGTTCTAGAATTCTAAAATAGAATGTTGGTGTTGCAGAATAAAAAAATAGAATGTTGGGAGTTCTAGAATTCCAAAATAGAATGTTGAGCGTTCTAGGATTCCAAAATAGAATGTTGGGAGTTCTAGAATTTTAAAATAGAATGTTAAGAGTTCTAGGATTCCAAAATAGAATGTTGGCAGTTCTAGAATTCTAAAATAGAATATTGGTGTTGCAGAATAACAAAATAGAATTTTGGGAGTTCTAGAATTCCAAAATAGAATGTTGAGAGTTCTAAGATTCCAAAATAGAATGTTGAGAGTTCTAGGATTCCAAAATAGAATGTTGGGAGTTCTAGAATTCCAAAATAGAATGTTGGTGTTGCAGAATTCCAAAATAGAATGTTGGGAGTTCTAGAATTCCAAAATAGAATGTTGAGAGTTCTAGGATTCCAAAATAGAATGTTGGGAGTTCTAGAATGCTAAAATAGAATGTTGGTGTTGCAGAGTTCCAAAATAGAATGTTGGGAGTTCTAGAATTCCAAAAAAGAATGTTGAGAGTTCTAGGATTCCAAAATAGAATGTTGCCAGTTCTAGAATTCTAAAATAGAATATTGGTGTTGCAGAATTCCAAAATAGAATGTTGGGAGTTCTAGAATTCCAAAATAGAATGTTGAGAGTTCTAGGATTCCAAAATAGAATGTTGGGAGTTCTAGAATTCTAAAATAGAATGTTGGTGTTGCAGAATTCTAAAATAGAATGTTGGGAGTTCTTGAATTCCAAAATAGAATGTTGAGAGTTCTAGGATTCCAAAATAGAATGTTGGGAGTTCTAGAATTCCAAAATAGAATGTTGATGTTGCAGAATTCCAAAATAGAATGTTGGGAGTTCTAGAATTCCAAAATAGAATGTTGAGAGTTCTAGGATTCCAAAATAGAATGTTGAGAGTTCTAGAATTCCAAAATAGAATGTTGAGAGTTCTAGAATTCTAAAATAGAATGTTGGTGTTTCAGAATTACAAAATAGAATGTTGGGAGTTCTAGAATTCCAAAATAGAATTTTGAGAGTTCTAGGATTCCAAAATAGAATGTTGGCAGTTCTAGAATTCTAAAATAGAATGTTGGTGTTGCTTAATTCCAAAATAGAATGTTGGGAGTTCTAGAATTCCAAAATAGAATGTTGAGAGTTCTAGGATTCCAAAATAGAATGTTGGGAGTTCTAGAATGCTAAAATAGAATGTTGGTGTTGCAGAGTTCCAAAATAGAATGTTGGGAGTTCTAGAATTCCAAAATAGAATGTTGAGAGTTCTAGGAATCCAAAATAGAATGTTGCCAGTTCTAGAATTCTAAAATAGAATATTGGTGTTGCAGAATTCCAAAATAGAATTTTGGGAGTTCTAGAATTCCAAAATAGAATGTTGAGAGTTCTAAGATTCCAAAATAGAATGTTGAGAGTTCTAGGATTCCAAAATAGAATGTTGGGAGTTCTAGAATTCAAAAATAGAATGTTGGTGTTGCAGAATTACAAAATAGAATGTTGGGAGTTCTAGAATTCCAAAATAGAATGTTGAGCGTTCTAGGATTCCAAAATAGAATGTTGGGAGTTCTAGAATTCTAAAATAGAATGTTGGTGTTGCAGAATTCCAAAATAGAATGTTGGGAGTTCTAGAATTCCAAAATAGAATGTTGAGAGTTCTAGGATTCCAAAATAGAATGTTGGGAGTTCTAGAATTCTAAAATAGAATGTTGGTGTTGCAGAATTCCAAAATAGAATGTTGAGCGTTCTAGGATTCCAAAATAGAATGTTGGGAGTTCTAGAATTCCAAAATAGAATGTTGGTGTTGTATAATTCCAAAATAGAATGTTGGGAGTTCTAGAATTCCAAAATAGAATGTTGAGAGTTCAAGGATTCCAAAATAGAATGTTGAGAGTTCTAGAATTCCAAAATAGAATGTTGAGAGTTCTAGGATTCCAAAATAGAATGTTGGGAGTTCTAGAATTCTAAAATAGAATGTTGGTGTTGCAGAATTCCAAAATAGAATGTTGGGAGTTCTAGAATTCCAAAATAGAATGTTGAGCATTCTAGGATTCCAAAATAGAATGATGGGAGTTCTAGAATTCTAAAATAGAATGTTAAGAGTTCTAGGTTTCCAAAATAGATTGTTGGCAGTTCTAGAATTCTAAAATAGAATGTTGGTGTTGCAGAATAAAAAAATAGAATGTTGGGAGTTCTAGAATTCCAAAATAGAATGTTGAGCGTTCTAGGATTCCAAAATAGAATGTTGGGAGTTCTAGAATTTTAAAATAGAATGTTAAGAGTTCTAGGATTCCAAAATAGAATGTTGGCAGTTCTAGAATTCTAAAATAGAATATTGGTGTTGCAGAATAACAAAATAGAATTTTGGGAGTTCTAGAATTCCAAAATAGAATGTTGAGAGTTCTAAGATTCCAAAATAGAATGTTGAGAGTTCTAGGATTCCAAAATAGAATGTTGGGAGTTCTAGAATTCCAAAATAGAATGTTGGTGTTGCAGAATTCCAAAATAGAATGTTGGGAGTTCTAGAATTCCAAAATAGAATGTTGAGAGTTCTAGGATTCCAAAATAGAATGTTGGGAGTTCTAGAATGCTAAAATAGAATGTTGGTGTTGCAGAGTTCCAAAATAGAATGTTGGGAGTTCTAGAATTCCAAAATAGAATGTTGAGAGTTCTAGGATTCCAAAATAGAATGTTGCCAGTTCTAGAATTCTAAAATAGAATATTGGTGTTGCAGAATTCCAAAATAGAATGTTGGGAGTTCTAGAATTCCAAAATAGAATGTTGAGAGTTCTAGGATTCCAAAATAGAATGTTGAGAGTTCTAGAATTCCAAAATAGAATGTTGAGAGTTCTAGAATTCTAAAATAGAATGTTGGTGTTTCAGAATTACAAAATAGAATGTTGGGAGTTCTAGAATTCCAAAATAGAATGTTGAGAGTTCTAGGATTCCAAAATAGAATGTTGGCAGTTCTAGAATTCTAAAATAGAATGTTGGTGTTGCTTAATTCCAAAATAGAATGTTGGGAGTTCTAGAATTCCAAAATAGAATGTTGAGAGTTCTAGGATTCCAAAATAGAATGTTGGGAGTTCTAGAATGCTAAAATAGAATGTTGGTGTTGCAGAGTTCCAAAATAGAATGTTGGGAGTTCTAGAATTCCAAAATAGAATGTTGAGAGTTCTAGGAATCCAAAATAGAATGTTGCCAGTTCTAGAATTCTAAAATAGAATATTGGTGTTGCAGAATTCCAAAATAGAATTTTGGGAGTTCTAGAATTCCAAAATAGAATGTTGAGAGTTCTAGGATTCCAAAATAGAATGTTGGGAGTTCTAGAATTCTAAAATAGAATGTTAGTGTTGCAGAATTCTAAAATAGAATGTTGGGAGTTCTTGAATTCCAAAATAGAATGTTGAGAGTTCTAGGATTCCAAAATAGAATGTTGGGAGTTCTAGAATTCCAAAATAGAATGTTGATGTTGCAGAATTCCAAAATAGAATGTTGGGAGTTCTAGAATTCCAAAATAGAATGTTGAGAGTTCTAGGATTCCAAAATAGAATGTTGAGAGTTCTAGAATTCCAAAATAGAATGTTGAGAGTTCTAGAATTCTAAAATAGAATGTTGGTGTTGCAGAATTACAAAATAGAATGTTGGGAGTTCTAGAATTCCAAAATAGAATGTTGAGCGTTCTAGGATTCCAAAATAGAATGTTGGGAGTTCTAGAATTCTAAAATAGAATGTTGGTGTTGCAGAATTCCAAAATAGAATGTTGGGAGTTCTAGAATTCCAAAATAGAATGTTGAGAGTTCTAGGATTCCAAAATAGAATGTTGGGAGTTCTAGAATTCTAAAATAGAATGTTGGTGTTGCAGAATTACAAAATAGAATGTTGGGAGTTCTAGAATTCCAAAATAGTATGTTGAGCATTCTAGGATTCCAAAATAGAATGTTGGGAGTTCTAGAATTCCAAAATAGAATGTTGGTGTTGCATAATTCCAAAATAGAATGTTGGGAGTTCTAGAATTCCAAAATAGAATGTTGAGAGTTCAAGGATTCCAAAATAGAATGTTGAGAGTTCTAGAATTCCAAAATAGAATGTTGAGAGTTCTAGGATTCCAAAATAGAATGTTGGGAGTTCTAGAATTCTAAAATAGAATGTTGGTGTTGCAGAATTCCAAAATAGAATGTTGGGAGTTCTAGAATTCCAAAATAGAATGTTGAGCATTCTAGGATTCCAAAATAGAATGATGGGAGTTCTAGAATTCTAAAATAGAATGTTAAGAGTTCTAGGTTTCCAAAATAGAATGTTGGCAGTTCTAGAATTCTAAAATAGAATGTTGGTGTTGCAGAATAAAAAAAAAGAATGTTGGGAGTTCTAGAATTCCAAAATAGAATGTTGAGCGTTCTAGGATTCCAAAATAGAATGTTGGGAGTTCTAGAATTCTAAAATAGAATATTGGTGTTGCAGAATTCCAAAATAGAATGTTGGGAGTTCTAGAATTCCAAAATAGAATGTTGAGAGTTCTAGGATTCCAAAATAGAATGTTGCCAGTTCTAGAATTCTAAAATAGAATATTGGTGTTGCAGAATTCCAAAATAGAATGTTGGGAGTTCTAGAATTCCAAAATAGAATGTTGAGAGTTCTAGGATTCCAAAATAGAATGTTGGGAGTTCTAGAATTCTAAAATAGAATGTTGGTGTTGCAGAATTCTAAAATAGAATGTTGGGAGTTCTTGAATTCCAAAATAGAATGTTGAGAGTTCTAGGATTCCAAAATAGAATGTTGGGAGTTCTAGAATTCCAAAATAGAATGTTGATGTTGCAGAATTCCAAAATAGAATGTTGGGAGTTCTAGAATTCCAAAATAGAATGTTGAGAGTTCTAGGATTCCAAAATAGAATGTTGAGAGTTCTAGAATTCCAAAATAGAATGTTGAGAGTTCTAGAATTCTAAAATAGAATGTTGGTGTTTCAGAATTACAAAATAGAATGTTGGGAGTTCTAGAATTCCAAAATAGAATTTTGAGAGTTCTAGGATTCCAAAATAGAATGTTGGCAGTTCTAGAATTCTAAAATAGAATGTTGGTGTTGCTTAATTCCAAAATAGAATGTTGGGAGTTCTAGAATTCCAAAATAGAATGTTGAGAGTTCTAGGATTCCAAAATAGAATGTTGGGAGTTCTAGAATGCTAAAATAGAATGTTGGTGTTGCAGAGTTCCAAAATAGAATGTTGGGAGTTCTAGAATTCCAAAATAGAATGTTGAGAGTTCTAGGAATCCAAAATAGAATGTTGCCAGTTCTAGAATTCTAAAATAGAATATTGGTGTTGCAGAATTCCAAAATAGAATTTTGGGAGTTCTAGAATTCCAAAATAGAATGTTGAGAGTTCTAAGATTCCAAAATAGAATGTTGAGAGTTCTAGGATTCCAAAATAGAATGTTGGGAGTTCTAGAATTCAAAAATAGAATGTTGGTGTTGCAGAATTACAAAATAGAATGTTGGGAGTTCTAGAATTCCAAAATAGAATGTTGAGCGTTCTAGGATTCCAAAATAGAATGTTGGGAGTTCTAGAATTCTAAAATAGAATGTTGGTGTTGCAGAATTCCAAAATAGAATGTTGGGAGTTCTAGAATTCCAAAATAGAATGTTGAGAGTTCTAGGATTCCAAAATAGAATGTTGGGAGTTCTAGAATTCTAAAATAGAATGTTGGTGTTGCAGAATTCCAAAATAGAATGTTGAGCGTTCTAGGATTCCAAAATAGAATGTTGGGAGTTCTAGAATTCCAAAATAGAATGTTGGTGTTGTATAATTCCAAAATAGAATGTTGGGAGTTCTAGAATTCCAAAATAGAATGTTGAGAGTTCAAGGATTCCAAAATAGAATGTTGAGAGTTCTAGAATTCCAAAATAGAATGTTGAGAGTTCTAGGATTCCAAAATAGAATGTTGGGAGTTCTAGAATTCTAAAATAGAATGTTGGTGTTGCAGAATTCCAAAATAGAATGTTGGGAGTTCTAGAATTCCAAAATAGAATGTTGAGCATTCTAGGATTCCAAAATAGAATGATGGGAGTTCTAGAATTCTAAAATAGAATGTTAAGAGTTCTAGGTTTCCAAAATAGATTGTTGGCAGTTCTAGAATTCTAAAATAGAATGTTGGTGTTGCAGAATAAAAAAATAGAATGTTGGGAGTTCTAGAATTCCAAAATAGAATGTTGAGAGTTCTAGGAATCCAAAATAGAATGTTGCCAGTTCTAGAATTCTAAAATAGAATATTGGTGTTGCAGAATTCCAAAATAGAATTTTGGGAGTTCTAGAATTCCAAAATAGAATGTTGAGAGTTCTAGGATTCCAAAATAGAATGTTGGGAGTTCTAGAATTCTAAAATAGAATGTTAGTGTTGCAGAATTCTAAAATAGAATGTTGGGAGTTCTTGAATTCCAAAATAGAATGTTGAGAGTTCTAGGATTCCAAAATAGAATGTTGGGAGTTCTAGAATTCCAAAATAGAATGTTGATGTTGCAGAATTCCAAAATAGAATGTTGGGAGTTCTAGAATTCCAAAATAGAATGTTGAGAGTTCTAGGATTCCAAAATAGAATGTTGAGAGTTCTAGAATTCCAAAATAGAATGTTGAGAGTTCTAGAATTCTAAAATATAATGTTGGTGTTGCAGAATTACAAAATAGAATGTTGGGAGTTCTAGAATTCCAAAATAGAATGTTGAGCGTTCTAGGATTCCAAAATAGAATGTTGGGAGTTCTAGAATTCTAAAATAGAATGTTGGTGTTGCAGAATTCCAAAATAGAATGTTGGGAGTTCTAGAATTCCAAAATAGAATGTTGAGAGTTCTAGGATTCCAAAATAGAATGTTGGGAGTTCTAGAATTCTAAAATAGAATGTTGGTGTTGCAGAATTACAAAATAGAATGTTGGGAGTTCTAGAATTCCAAAATAGTATGTTGAGCATTCTAGGATTCCAAAATAGAATGTTGGGAGTTCTAGAATTCCAAAATAGAATGTTGGTGTTGCATAATTCCAAAATAGAATGTTGGGAGTTCTAGAATTCCAAAATAGAATGTTGAGAGTTCAAGGATTCCAAAATAGAATGTTGAGAGTTCTAGAATTCCAAAATAGAATGTTGAGAGTTCTAGGATTCCAAAATAGAATGTTGGGAGTTCTAGAATTCCAAAATAGAATGTTGAGAGTTCTAGGAATCCAAAATAGAATGTTGCCAGTTCTAGAATTCTAAAATAGAATATTGGTGTTGCAGAATTCCAAAATAGAATTTTGGGAGTTCTAGAATTCCAAAATAGAATGTTGAGAGTTCTAGGATTCCAAAATAGAATGTTGGGAGTTCTAGAATTCTAAAATAGAATGTTAGTGTTGCAGAATTCTAAAATAGAATGTTGGGAGTTCTTGAATTCCAAAATAGAATGTTGAGAGTTCTAGGATTCCAAAATAGAATGTTGGGAGTTCTAGAATTCCAAAATAGAATGTTGATGTTGCAGAATTCCAAAATAGAATGTTGGGAGTTCTAGAATTCCAAAATAGAATGTTGAGAGTTCTAGGATTCCAAAATAGAATGTTGAGAGTTCTAGAATTCCAAAATAGAATGTTGAGAGTTCTAGAATTCTAAAATAGAATGTTGGTGTTGCAGAATTACAAAATAGAATGTTGGGAGTTCTAGAATTCCAAAATAGAATGTTGAGCGTTCTAGGATTCCAAAATAGAATGTTGGGAGTTCTAGAATTCTAAAATAGAATGTTGGTGTTGCAGAATTCCAAAATAGAATGTTGGGAGTTCTAGAATTCCAAAATAGAATGTTGAGAGTTCTAGGATTCCAAAATAGAATGTTGGGAGTTCTAGAATTCTAAAATAGAATGTTGGTGTTGCAGAATTACAAAATAGAATGTTGGGAGTTCTAGAATTCCAAAATAGTATGTTGAGCATTCTAGGATTCCAAAATAGAATGTTGGGAGTTCTAGAATTCCAAAATAGAATGTTGGTGTTGCATAATTCCAAAATAGAATGTTGGGAGTTTTAGAATTCCAAAATAGAATGTTGAGAGTTCTAGGATTCCAAAATAGAATGTTGAGAGTTCTAGAATTCCAAAATAGAATGTTGAGAGTTCTAGGATTCCAAAATAGAATGTTGGGAGTTCTAGAATTCTAAAATAGAATGTTGGTGTTGCAGAATTCCAAAATAGAATGTTGGGAGTTCTAGAATTCCAAAATAGAATGTTGAGCATTCTAGGATTCCAAAATAGAATGATGGGAGTTCTAGAATTCTAAAATAGAATGTTAAGAGTTCTAGGTTTCCAAAATAGAATGTTGGCAGTTCTAGAATTCTAAAATAGAATGTTGGTGTTGCAGAATAAAAAAAAAGAATGTTGGGAGTTCTAGAATTCCAAAATAGAATGTTGAGCGTTCTAGGATTCCAAAATAGAATGTTGGGAGTTCTAGAATTCTAAAATAGAATATTGGTGTTGCAGAATTCCAAAATAGAATGTTGGGAGTTCTAGAATTCCAAAATAGAATGTTGAGAGTTCTAGGATTCCAAAATAGAATGTTGGGAGTTCTAGAATTCTAAAATAGAATGTTGGTGTTGCAGAATTCTAAAATAGAATGTTGGGAGTTCTTGAATTCCAAAATAGAATGTTGAGAGTTCTAGGATTCCAAAATAGAATGTTGGGAGTTCTAGAATTCCAAAATAGAATGTTGATGTTGCAGAATTCCAAAATAGAATGTTGGGAGTTCTAGAATTCCAAAATAGAATGTTGAGAGTTCTAGGATTCCAAAATAGAATGTTGAGAGTTCTAGAATTCCAAAATAGAATGTTGAGAGTTCTAGAATTCTAAAATAGAATGTTGGTGTTTCAGAATTACAAAATAGAATGTTGGGAGTTCTAGAATTCCAAAATAGAATTTTGAGAGTTCTAGGATTCCAAAATAGAATGTTGGCAGTTCTAGAATTCTAAAATAGAATGTTGGTGTTGCTTAATTCCAAAATAGAATGTTGGGAGTTCTAGAATTCCAAAATAGAATGTTGAGAGTTCTAGGATTCCAAAATAGAATGTTGGGAGTTCTAGAATGCTAAAATAGAATGTTGGTGTTGCAGAGTTCCAAAATAGAATGTTGGGAGTTCTAGAATTCCAAAATAGAATGTTGAGAGTTCTAGGAATCCAAAATAGAATGTTGCCAGTTCTAGAATTCTAAAATAGAATATTGGTGTTGCAGAATTCCAAAATAGAATTTTGGGAGTTCTAGAATTCCAAAATAGAATGTTGAGAGTTCTAAGATTCCAAAATAGAATGTTGAGAGTTCTAGGATTCCAAAATAGAATGTTGGGAGTTCTAGAATTCAAAAATAGAATGTTGGTGTTGCAGAATTACAAAATAGAATGTTGGGAGTTCTAGAATTCCAAAATAGAATGTTGAGCGTTCTAGGATTCC